>NC_079448.1:36095356-36379277 GCF_903798145.1 Danio aesculapii
ATACATTTTATGCAAAACTTAATAAGCATGTGAGGAAAACCTATTAAACGAGACCATTTGAATCGAATATTAGCAAAAGTATCATATTTGTAACACCACCAGCATTACATGTAAGTCATGAAGAAGTGTTTATACAAAAAATACAAGTGGTATAAAACTGATAATAATCAAACGACCCCCGAATATTTACAAACATAGAGCTTTAGTAAAAATAGAGCATGTACGGACAAATATTTTAACGTATTAATTAGCCAGAGAATTTAAATTCATGTGTGTTACTCTCGACCGAACACTGAGAGAAAAGGAAAATAAAGCTAATCTGAATGTAGTACTTTAAATGTCGACTAGGTGGCAGGTCAATACCACAAGTGGCTAGACCCGACTGCACAACGATAATGGACAAAAATATATGTTTAGGCAGGCCGAATCTCATTAAATTTTGACGTCAGTTGTGGGCCGGAAGGAGTTGCAAATGGCCTGCAGGCCGGCAGTTTGAGACCCCTGCGTTAAAGTAATTCACTGAATATTAGCAAGACATTTCTTGTTGAATTGCTGAATTTCTCCTCAATTGTAAGTCTGCTAAATGACCAAATATAAAAGGATATGAACATAAAATATTTAGTCCTGGAACACAACACTTTTGTGATTTTTAGACTTTAAGACACCTCTAAAAAACCCTGAATAAAAGCCAAGCTGAATGCATGTGTGTATGAAGACATACTCTGCAGTGAACTCGTGTGTGCCCACAGGGATGCAGTAGACAAACTGCATGGCGCTCCAGAGGCGGTGGAACTCCATGCACTCGTCCACATGCATGACACCGTTGGTGGGGGGAGGACCTCGCCACACGTTGTCCTGCAGGAAGCTGCGGATGCGCGTCAGGATGACTTCAAACATGGACAGGCCACAGCACAGGCGCTCCTTCGTCAGCAGGTCTCCCTCGCGTGCAATTGCAATTTGCTAAGAAGGGTTAGCAAAAGCAAGACGAATGTTAAAATGGAGTCCAACTCAACCTATTCGTGTTCATATACATTATCAAGACTTAACTTTCTGCAAAAACAAGACTATTCAGGCATCACAATAAATAATAGATGGTTTTATTTTTTAAATGTACACTTGAAGTCACAATTATTCGACCTCCTGTGAGATTTTTTTCTTTTTTAAATATTTCCCAAATGATGATTAAAAGTGCAAGAAATCTTTCACAGTATTCCTGATAATATTTTTTCTTTTGGAGAAAGTCTTATTTGTTTTATTTAGGCTAGAATAAAAGCAGTTTTTATTTTTAAAAAACATTTTAAGGTCAATATTATTAGCCCTCTTAAGCATTTTGTTCCCGATTCGCTACAGAACAAACTATTATGTTTAGAAATGTGTTGAAAATGTCTCCGTTAAACAGAAATTGAGGAAAACAAATATACCGAGGACTAATGATTCTGCCTTCAACTGTATATTCAAAGAATCCTTAAGAAAAATGTCTTTGTTTCCGCTAGGGATGCACAATACTTATTAACGGCCATACTGATATCAGCTGATAAATTCTATTTGAAATATTATTGTTCTCTATGAGATCTATTTTTGATCTCATAACAAAAGCAATATAAATACAAGGTCAATATCTTTTAGCTGCTAAATTGTGTATTATTTCTGATTGTTGAACTACTTAATGTTTTTGCTGCTTGCCTTTTGAGTTTTTAATCACTGACTCTGTGACATACCACAAAGTACATGCGCACCTTACATGAGCTAATACTGCTTGAAAAGAGAGATAAGATGTCAGCACAGCAGTGTGGGAGTTTTACATAATGAAATAACAATGATAATAATAATTATAATAATAATAATAATAATAATAATTATTATTATTATTATTATTATTCACAGGTGAAGTAGCTGGACATTTCTGTGA
Source organism: Danio aesculapii (assembly GCF_903798145.1). Taxonomy (NCBI): domain Eukaryota; kingdom Metazoa; phylum Chordata; class Actinopteri; order Cypriniformes; family Danionidae; genus Danio; species Danio aesculapii. The sequence continues at coordinate 36,097,266 of NC_079448.1, forward strand.
TATTTCTAGATGGCCTTCCTGTTAAATATAGGATATAGTCTCTTCCTGTTCATACAAAGTCATGCTCTATCAGAAATAAAAAGTATTTATCTATTGCACATTTTATTATATTATTTTGGTTAATGTTCAGTGACATTGTTGCTTTATCCATTATTTTTTTTGTCAGGCAATAAATGTTATATATATGGCCATAAAAATAAATACTCATTTGAAAAACTTGTTTTAATGTGTTTCATTATTTATCAGTGAAAAAATATTAAATAATTTCAATTATATTTTTAGATATTTTCTATATTGATAACAATAAGCAATGCTTCATATAAACAAGGTTTCAAATCAACATATTAAATGATTTCTGTAGGATCATGTGGCACTCAAGACTGGGGTAATTATGCAGAAAATATCATTTTAAAATCAGAGCAAAATGTTACATTTTAAAATGTTTTAAATGAGAAAACAGCAGTTTTAATTAGTAATATTATACAGCTATGGACAACAAGATACCAGTTTCTCTAGATTTACAGACTGAATTAGGTAAGGATTTGAGTAAAAGGTTAATATTAGTCCATTTCTTTTCTTCGTTACTATATTTATTGTGTAAATGGCATCAAACCACTTTACATAAATGAAAAGAAAATAATTGTCATTTTCATTTTAGAAAATAACAACTGGTCAGTTTGGAAAATTGGTCTCAGATTAAATGACCAGATCAACAATATATAGCATAGGTTTTGCCAGATGTGATAAGCATGTAGGCTCTGATCTGCACTCCTCACCTGTGGAGTCCCGAGTCTCTCAATGAGGGGCACGAGATGAAGAGGAGCATACTTTGCCTCCAGCCTCTTCATCCTCACCTCCAGTCGCTCTCCCTCTGCAGAGTTCAACATTACAGGAACATTTTCAGAAGTTGTAAAACTGTTTATAAAGATTTAACCTCAAGCCCACATTTATGAACTATACTCTGTTGACTTCCCTAGTATTGATTTTCCTGAAACATTGCCCTTAATCAGAAAGCACCAAGAAAGAAGATGGTATTGTAGTTGAGTGTTTTGCGGTGTTTCACCTTTGATATAGACTCTGGGGAGGATGTTCTGGAAAGGTGCTGCATGAAGCAAGTCACAAACTTCTTCCTGTGACTAAATTCAAAGAAACACGACGAGGAACAAGTCAAAACTGATTATTATTATCATCATCTCATTGTTAAATGAAATCTGAATCAGGCTTTACATAACACACACATCAGATCAGAGTGAAAATGAGTTAGTTGTAGTATGAATGAAAATGTGAAAATGTAACATTCTGATCCTAAAATAGATCAACCCCATATATGGTAACACTGTATTTTGATGGTCCATATGAGTATAAGTAGACTGTCTGCTGAATATCTGTTGATACAGACATTCAACAGACATTTAACTGACTATAAGAAACTTTGCAAGTACATGTCAACTTCCACTAACCCTAACCCCAACCTAACAGTCTACTTATAATCTAATTAGAATTAGTTGGCATGTAGATGCAATGTAACTTAAATTTAACAAACAGACCATCAAGATAAAGTGTGACCTCATATATATTTACCATTTATGTTGACTGCAAACAGAGATTTTAGTTTTAGGTTGAATTATTTTAGTGGCAGCTGAAAAAAATATTTGTGCACAAGTCACATCGTTGTATTAATGTCACAATAATAGTTTCATATAAAACAGACCTCTAAATAAACTTAAATGTTCATAAACATTACAAATATATTTTAGTTCCCCTCATTCAACAACAAATCCTTTAAATTTAACAATACAGGAATAAACAAGTACAGAAATTATAAAGGTATGCACTATAAACTAATGTCTCTCAATTGAAACAATACAGATGTGTAGACTTTGCATGTTCATCTCACTTAACATGCACTGTTTAAGACCAGTCACTTGAGGCTCTGTTGTAACGTTCTAAGCACGTTGTCTAAAGCTTCTATTTTAAGAACGAGAATAATATGTGGCTTATAAGGGAATGAGTATTATTCTATTTTTGCCATAACATGCATTAGACCAGGGGTGTCCAAATTCGGTCCTGGAGGGCCGGTGTCCTGCATTGTTTAGTTCCAACTTGCAACAAACACCTGCCAGGAAGTTGCTCAGGTATGTTTGATTAGGGTTGGAGCTAAACTCTCCGGAACACCGGCCCTCCAGGACCGAGTTTGGACACCCCTGCATTAGATGAATAAGAGTCAAATCTCACATTCCCTTTAAGAGTGATTTTCAGTCGTGCCATGGCGGATTCACTATTTACAGTCTTTGTAAGTGAAAAAACTGAATGTTTCACTTGCAAGGAAATAGTTCTGCAATTAGCTAATGTCATTCATCATTACCGCAAATAGGTAAATGGGCTAGTTTGATACATGTAATGACTATCCATTATGATATTTTTGTAGACAAAAATCATCTTTTAGATTTGAATCCTTTAAATTTTCATATTTAAAGATGTCTATGTGCTGCTGCACAGCCCTGTGAGTGTAATAAGCAATGTGTATGTGTATTGTGGATGCACACCACTAACGTGATCTTTAAATAACAAATAAATAAATAAATAAATAAATTTTAAAAAATGGGCAATTGACTTTAGCTTTTAGTTGGTCAATGGTACGGTCTATTTCAGTTGCTACAAACAGCAATGCGGCAGCTATGCACATTAACACACCTCCTTTTCACACCAGTATGCCCATGGGTGCAAATGCACTTGCTATTTAAACACTGTGATGAACAATATGAAAATGATACCTGTTACAGGCAGAAACTAGCAAAAAAAAAAAAAAAACTTGTATCATGCCTAGCGTCTCTGCACCAGGTGTATGTATATAGCACCTTAAATTTTTAGTACACTCTCAGAAAAAAAGGTACACAGTGGTACAAAAAATGTTCCTTAAGAAACAGTTTTGTACCTTTGTAAAAGTTGTACCTTATATGGTACAGAAAAGACCTGTGTTACATATTGAGTAACATTATTTTGACAATGCTAGTGTGTATTGTTCCTGTGTTTGTTGTATCCTCTATCTGTCTCTTTTTCTCTCTCTCTCATGAGCGGAGATCAGGTGCAGCTGTGAGAGGGGCGGCGCCAGTTATAAAAGCGTGCTGTTTGCGCTCTTCATCGAGTTCTCTTCCTGTTTCCCCTCGCTGTTGTGTGTGTGTGTGTGTGTGTGTGTGTGTGTGTGTGTGTGTGTGTGTGTGTGTGTGTGTGTGTGTGTGTGTGTGTGTGTGTGTGTGTGTGTGTGTGTGTGTGTGTGAGCAGATCGCTCTAAGTTCTCTGTGTGGCAGTGATATCTTTCTGTCTGAAACCTTTTTCCAAAGTCATCTGGTGAGATACTCTGTTAAATATGGTACTAGGACGGTAACTTGCATTAGCGGTGGCTGATCGTTTGTTTCATGTCTACAACCCTGTTTCAAAGTAATCTGGTGAGATACTCTGTTAAATACGGTACTAGGACGGTATTCTGTTAGCTGTGGCTAAATGTTTACTTACTGCTGAATTATCTAAGGGAAGGCCCCTTTTTCTTTTGTCCAGTTTTCTCTTGTTTAATGGATAGTTATGGAGGTTAGAATTGTTTTTCATTTACGGAACTTTATTTTCGGTTTTAGGTAAGAAATTTAATAATAGGTAGCGTACCTTGTTTTGTTTATTGTTTTGGCCTTTTTGTTCCCTGCTTCCTATACTGGATTTTTGTTTAATAAATTTGTTACCCCTTTTTCGCAACTTGGCCTGTGTGTGAGTGCTTGGGGAACAGGAACGGGGACTCCGGGTGACCTCTTTTAATAGCGGTCATCCTTAACCTTATGTGCGTAGCGAGGTGCATCCGCTACGTAACAACCTGTTATGATACTGTTCTGTACCTTTTATGGTACAATTGAAATAAAGATACACAATGTTCTCATAAAAAAGGTACAGAAGTGTTGGACAACTCCTTTATTACAATATCTATGAAAATAAATATGACTGGAAAGGCAACGGGATTTTATGAATAATTTCCATCTTAAAACATGAATCATCATTTTATAGCAAATGTTTAAAGAAACTCATCAACATTCATTATTAAGTTCTATAATATAAAACATCTAGTAAAACAAAACTATCAGTATTGTAAACGAAACATTTAAGGCATTTAATAAGCATTTGGTAAGCATTTTATGATAAATACATTTTTATTATTGATATCAGCACCTTTTGGTGTTTGCTTTCCACTACGCATGTGAGCTGGCAGAAGTCCTGCATATGCAAAGTGTTCATGCAGACATTTTAGCATTGTAAATCTAATCAAATATTGTGCATGTATCATTACAATACTTTTGAATAATTATATTTCTATTTTTAAATTAAGTAAATTAAATTCACTTTTAAGTGATTACAAGGGTTTTGTGTGAAAATTGAAGAAAAAAATGTGTTATATTGTACATGGGAGAATGTGTTTCTGTAACCATTTTGTGAAATGTTTGTCGATCTTTTGATTTATGTTAGAGTATTTTTTTATTCTTTATTGTAAATAGAAAAGCATGCATTTACACAAACATTGTTTAAAAATGTATTTGATGTTTTATATTTATATAATTGACACCTTTTGGATATAGCAAAATGCCCTGTAATAGTTTGTGAGGAAACACATTTGACACTGTTATGGTACAAAGTGTCTTGTCACTGTAGTGGTACGTTCATAGATCAGATTTGTACCTTTGATGAAGGTACAATCTTGAATCTGCAGGTTTTAAAACCAAACGTGCATTTTGGTTTCCCATGGTACAAATCATGTCCTTAAAGGTACAAACTGCAACGATACAAATTTGTTTCTTTGTCTTAATTCAATTCTGTCCCATAAAAAGGTACTGTGACAAGGGTTTGTACATTTTTTGGTACAACATTGCACCATTTTTTCTGAGAGTGTAGCACGTTTCATATAATTAAAAAAAGGACACAAAATAAGTGTTTTTAAAGCAAGAAAAGTTCATAAGTGGACCAAGAAAACATATATAATAAAACAAGGAATATATCATATATACAAATCTACTGTGGAAACCCTAACTAAATGTACTATGAAAGTTCTCATAGCAGTGACCTTCAAATCAGTAAAGTACATTTTTTTAACCAAAATTCATTCACAATAATAAAACAAGCACTGAACAACACCCAAACAAGAATAGAGACGACCAGAAGAGCACCCTGACGGAAACGATGTTCATGAGAGATCAGCGTGCAATGATCATCCAACACATTCACTATGCTTCAGAAAGAGAAAGAGAGACCCATACAGAAACACAAGAGAAACAGGCATCAGAAGAGAAGAAGTGTATGGAAGCAGATGTGCACCAGCACGGGACGTCACAGGCAGCCAGAGAAGAGTCGTGACTGCCATGAAAGCAAGGATGACTTCCTTTTGGAGGAAATGATCTTAAAAAAAAAAGGCTTTTAATATTAACCCAGTGGACGCGTCCAAGCATCCCCACTGTGCCAGACGTTCACAGCTCTATTTTACATAACAGGATTTTGATTGCTTCCTCTAATCCATCCTTGAATCCATGGCAGAACACGGCACAAAAGTGACTTAAAATAATAGAGAAACCAAGAAGAGTGTGCGTTCAGTCAGTTCGTGTTTCAGTTTACATAAATGAGGCCTAATTTCTTACCACCTGTAGTTGTTGCCAGCGTGTAATGAGAAATAAAGTTGCTTTTTAGGGGCAGATGGCAGCAGTGTCATCCACCCACACACACACACACACTCACAGCAATTAATTAATATTCATATGTGGGAAAAAAAAAATAATTAAAAAAAAAAAAAAATCACACACATACACATTTCTACAAACTCAGATCTGCCTCTTTATGCAGCTGATTAGCAAAGCCAGGCTGAGTCAAGGATTGCACCTTTAATTTTGGTGCGTCAATAGAATGCTTTCATGATGAACATCATAAAGTATTTACTTAGAGCAAATCATAACTATTCAGAAGAAAACAAAGCCTTTATGAAAGAGCAAACCTGCCAACCTTGCCAAAAATATTTTGATTAATACTTGTGATTAATAAACTCTGAAGCCCACTCATGCCATATCAAGAATTAAGAGACATACACAGGTGATTAATAATAGGAATGCCCTCCTAGGAAGACAAAGTGTGGGGAAAAACTCAAGCCAAACCATAGACACAAACCATCAAAAAAAAAAAATAAAGAAATAATAATAATAAACGAATATATACTAATATATGTTAAGCAATAGTCTATATATATCCATATGTGCGTGTGTAATAATAATAACAATAATAATAGTAATAATAATAACTAGATATTAAAGTTTAAGGACAAACTTTATGGTAGCTTGAGAAAGTGTTTTGGAGGTAGTTAATTTACTTTGCAACTTAGTATCAAGTTGGCTAAAAGCAACATGAATTAAAAAGCGTATTACATTATATTATAAAGCATGAATTAGCATGTCGTCAGCACGATTCAATCATGAATCAGCATGATTCTTGCATGAATTAGGATGTTGTTAGCATGCTTCTAGTACTGATTAGTATGTTGTTAGCATGTTTCTAACATGAATTAACATGTCGTTGGCATGTTTCTAACAATGATTAGTATGTTGTTAGCATGTTTCTAGCATGAATTAGTATGTTGCTTGCATGTTTATAGCATTGATTAGTATGTTTTGAGCATGAATTAGCATGTTGCTAGCATGTTTCTAACATTGATTAGCATGTTTTGAGCATGAATTCGCATGTTGCTAGCATGTTTCTAACATTGATTAGCATGTTGCTAAAATGTTTCTAGCATGAATTAGGATGTTGTTAGCATGATTCTAACATGAATTAACATGCTGTTAGCATGTTCTAGCACAAATTAGCTTGTTTTATCATGTTTAAGTGAGATATCAGTATGGTGGCTTTCTCAACTATACCTAATGATACTAATGATTCTAATAATACCTTTAGCTTGACAAACAACACAAAGGCAAGAGGTTGGCAGGTCAGAAAGACTAACGCTAAAATACACAACAGCTTTGAGATGATGTGATTTTAGCTCTATCGATTAGGAGCTCTACACTACTATATCGTGTCATGCTCAGACAAATGCTAAATGAAAGGGCGTCTCACCAGAGCTTGTTCGATGAGCAGACAGAAGAGGATGGCATTTCCCACCTCCCTCAGACTCTGAAACACATCGGTCTTGAGCTCAGCGTACTCAATGATGTCCTTCAGCTGATGGTGGAAGAACTCCAGAATGCCTGACAGACATTACACAACATCGAAAAAACACTCCGGGCTCAGAGCTGACATTCATACGCTCCAGTTATAGACTTCTAACTTTAACATGTTATACAGTAAATATTACAAACTGAAGCTAGAGGAGGTGGAGAAACTCAAGTTAACTGCAAATACTAAATCTAGACTATTTAAATGTCGATCTTGTGTTATTGGCTGGCAACCAGCAGAGGACAGTCAGCTTGTGTTGTGCTGTAAATGTGTTAGTAGTGCAGACCTGGTGAGCCGTACTCATGACGAGGGAGACGGCAGATCTTGGGCATCACTTCTATGAGGGTCTTCACATACTGAAGGATGGTGCCTTGTAACTGAAAAAAACACACACATACAAAAACTGATGCAATTGACAAGTGAAACTGAGAAATATTCACTAAATTGTAAAAAAACAAAACAAAACAAAACAAAAAAAACACTATAGGTCAAAACCACACAGCTTTCCCCCCTACCATTGTATTACGGGTCACCACCTTAAAAGTCAAGTTGATTAACTTTAATTCAGCAGAGAAAGTGTGTGCATCATAAAATATTTAGGTTCCACCAGTAAACAAAGTAAACAAATCCTGCTTTCGGGCATTGTGCTGTGTTTCATGTCCAGTGTGTGGCATTATCGTGATGTGTATTCAGTCTGTTTTGAAAAAGGCTATGTACACTGTATCAATCGCAAAACTTCTAACAGATGTCATTGATAGACATCTTTCATCATAAGCCTGCTCTCTCTCTCTCTCTTACATACTGTAGCAGTTTTCTGGGGACTCAAAGCACTTTACACATTGGGGGAATCTCCTCATCCACCACCAGTGTGCTGGATCCACCTGGACGATGCAACAGCAGCCATACTGCTCGAGACCACACACTAGTTGATTGGTGGAGAGGAGACAGAGTGATGAAGCCAATTATGATATGGGGGTGGTTAAGAGGTCATGATAGACAGAGGCCAGTGGGCAAATTTGGCCTGGATGCTGGAGATGTCAAAGGACATCCTGGGATTTTTAACAACCACAGAGAGTCAGGACCTCGGTTTATCGTCTCATTCGAAAGACGGCGCTCACTGAGCAGTATAGAGTCCCCTTCACTATACTGGGACGTTAGGACCCACACTTACTGCAGGTTGTGCGCCCTCTTCTGGCCTCTCTAACACCACATACGGCAGCAACCCAGCTTTCCCATGTGGTCTCCCATCCAGGTACTGATCGGGCACAGCCCTGCTTAGCTTCAGTGGGTGACCATGTGGGAGTTGCAGAGAGCTAGCTGCCAGCCAGTGTTTAGAAATACTGCCTGACGAAATACCAAACCTAACCATAATTTGAAATTTTTTTACATTTTTAGGCCCAATCGCAATTCTACCCATTCCCCCTACCCCTCATTTTGAGCATTCTCATGAAAGAGTAGGGGTGTCCCAATTCTCTTTAGCTTGAAGGCATAGTGCTAAGGGGAAGCTCTAGATACCCCTTGAAACAGAGATTTTCCAGCACCACACTAAAAAACCAAGGGGTATGAAAATTTCCCAGAATACACCAGCTACAACAGCAACAAGTCAGGAGATGCACAAATTTAAGTATTTTTTAGTTTTATTAAGAATTTTTACAACAAAAAGAATCTAGTGGCTGTGAATGAGCTTTTTACTGTGTCTGGTATAACATTAATGTTGTTTTCTTTTGTTTACATAGATGAATACGGTCACGGTGTACATAGACAGTATAGTTACAAGCTTACTGACACATTTTATCATTATGATAACATGATATCGTTGCCTTCAGTGATTTCCTGAAGATAAAGTGTAAATATAAATTTGATGCTCTTCCCCTTCACACTTTATTTCAAGGGCCAAGGGGATGGGTAGCGGTAAAAAAATATTGTTATTGGGTCTTAATCTCCTTTTTTGGATTCGCAAATGATCCACAGATTTGAATACACCCTTAGAGAAAGAGAAATTTCATGTAGATTTCCATCAAAGACAAAAAAACATAACAAAAAACCTACCAAGCTCTTGACAATCTTGAGCAGCTCCTCCATCACCACAGCAATGCCTTGGTAACCGAGAAGCCGGCAGATTGTTTTGAAGTGTGGAGGTCCCACAAAGTTCCTGTAGGAACTGTAGATGTGGGAGTAAGCAATGTTCAGAGGCTGAAAAACAGAGAGATGTTTAAAAATAGACATCGCTGTCCTCAATACGGTGTATGTAACACATTCAAGTCTTTCATTTAATATCACGCTGCTAACAGACCTTTGAGCCATACAAGTAATATGGCTGAACATTGGCAGGCTTGTCCCTCTGAGGCTCTTGGGTGAAGGGAATGGCTGTTCGCACAAACCTGTTGATGGAGATTCAACACATCTGTCAACTCTGTCATCAATAACAAACCACGTGTGGATCTACAACTTGCGTTCACGGACCTGTTGGTGGAGCCGTTGTAACAGTAGTTTGGTAAGAAGTCGAAGTTGAGTTCCCAGAAGACGTGCAGCGTAATGCGTCCATATGGAGCAGAGACGTTGTGGTTGGCCTCACGAAACATGGCGTCAAAACTGTCTAGCGTCATGTGTTTAGAGAGAAGACGGTGAGTCAACCTGTTGATTTCCAATAGCCATTCAAGCTCCTGAAACACAACCACAACATCATTACTGTTTAGTGAATTCTTCACTGATGCATTCTGAAGAGGATGGTTTGGAACTTGTTTTTGTCTGTCATCTTCGCTGTTTTATTCATTTATTTAAATGTATCTATTTATTTAAGAATTTATACATTTAAGAAAAATGTATCTATTTAAGTAAACAAAATGGTCACATTGTAAAAATTTCTAGATGAATGTTTTCAGAAAGAAGAATTTCTTTCTTGAGGAATATTTATTTTTTTCATCTCTCAATCATCAATGAATTCTATTCCATCGCCTGTTTTGCCATCCACACCCAGCAGACACAGGATGTCAACATGACGTCAGATTGACATTGTTGTGGGACATTGCATTTTGTTTGGAAATGAAAATCAGCTTAATGTCAGAACCCAACGTCACTGTCCAATGTCATTTTGGTTACTTTCTAACACAACCTAAAAATAACACAATATCAACATCTAATGATGTTACAGCTTGACGTTGTGTGGACGTTACCAGTATGACGTCTATCAGATGTTGAATTTTGGCTGCCATACCGGACCAATAAATGTCAGTATTTGACGACAATATGATGTTGGTTTAAGATGTTGGCTCAGCGTTGGATTTTTGTCACTTTCCAACACAACCTATAATCAACCAAATATTAACATCATTAACGTCATTGGACGTCCAAATGACATTGTCCTTAAATGCTGGCAACCTAAATCTAACCTAATATTAACGCTTTATGACATTGTGTGTCTGCTGGGCAAGAAAGATTAGATTTTTGATTATAAAATCAAGCATTTAAATATTCTTTGGGAGATAATTAATATTTATATGCATTTCATACATTTATGTATGCTATATTGTTTAAAGGATGCCACTTTTTATATAAGCTACCAGAATCTCTTTATTTTTTGGTCATATGAATATTAGCAACTTCTTATATTCGCTCAGTTTCGCTCATCCATAATAAAATGTAGATGTTTTTGTTCTGAGAGTAAACTACCCTTATATCTTACACTGCATAGTCTAATAAACAAACATCATCAAATACGATACTCTACAAAAACACATATGCTAAGTTTTTAGATATGTCCAAAAGCTCAATTAACTTTTCGGTTAAAATCAAATATTTCTTTCACACTATTATTTCACGTGTCAAAGACTTATAATGTTTAAATAGATAAAAAAAGGTTGAGTTTGCAAGTTTATGATAAACTCCAAAAGCAGAACTCGTGAGTTTCTCACCACTATGGAGGTGAGGTCCTCGCTCTCAAAACGGCTGATGGCTTGATCCAGAGATTTGTACATGGCTGCTGAGATCCTCTGGGTTATCAATCTGTTCAGGTCAATGGAGCGACCCAGCAGCTATACGTGACAAACACAAATGTGATGTTTACATTAATCTTCACATAAATGACAGTGACAATAAACTAGCCTTGCATTAAAAAATCATAAATGCAACACATACTTAAAAGGCCACAACAACTGAGAGACTGAAATGCAATCATTATCAATTATTAAATCACCACAATATTGAGTTAGCCATTCAAATGTTAGCTCAAACCTGCACGTGTCTCTGTTTGAGCAGTGTTTCGTAGCGGTTTGACGGCGGGTATGGAATGATCACGCCGTAGTTCTTACACTCTGCTCGAAAGCGTTTATCTAGGAGGACACTGTGAGAGAGAAAAACCATACAATCTATTTAAAGACTGAAATTACTATCTAGCTGACTGATTTCTTTGCTTAGCAGGAAATAAAAAAACATTGAGATGTAGGACTTGTTTACACTTTGGTTCAATAAACACAAACTGTTGCAAGTGCTGTGTTAAAAAGTGTGAATGCTGCCATACAAACATTGGTTTGACTAAATTATACAGAATGAGACACAAAGAACTTGTTTTTTCTAGTCAAATAAACTACATTACCTGTAACAATTCAATACAGATCTCAGAAAAACAATGTTCATGTGCAATAAAGGTTTTTTTGACTACTTGACACATAAGTTCTCAGCTGATATAGAACATCATATGTACAAGTGTACAATCAGCATAAAAGATTAATGTATTTCTTCCTTTTTTAGTCAGGACTAAACAACTACACATGCTTAATAATAATAATAACAATTGAAAAAATTACCTTCCAGCCATTGCTTTGTAGTAGGCAAATATCTGGTCGGCTAACTTGTACACAAACTGATCAAAACACAGGTTGACCTGAGATGAAGAAGAGACAGTTTTAGCTTTTATTTAATAAGGCTATTTGCGAATAGGAGACATTTGAATAAATCTGTGAAACTCTACCTCAGCCTCTATCTCATCATAGAGGAACTGCTTTTTGAATTTTGTGAGGGCATAATAACCACTGTCGTTGTAAAGATCTAATGGATATAACACGTACCTGAGGGAGAAAAAAATGAAATGACAGACACAATTAGTAAATGTTCACATATACTGTTGTGAAAACTTTGGGGTCAGTGAGATTGTGTTTTATATTGAAGTCTCTTATGCTCTTGTAATTTGGACAATACCGAGTAATATACAGTAATTTTACTACAACTGTTATTTAAGATCATTTTGAAATGTGATTTTTACTGTGATATTTTATGACTCTTTGATAAATATAACGTTATTAAGTTCAAATGAAGTGAAAGAATCCCCTACCATTCATGCTTTTGAAAAGCGTGTTAAGACGCACCTTTTTAAAATTGCATACGCATATAATAGTATTTGAAGTATGTGTACTTATGTACGTACGTATATATTGTGTGTGTGTGTGTGTATTCTGTATGTATATACAGTTGAAGTCAGAATTATTAGCCTCCCTGAATTATTAGCCCCCCTGTTTATTTTTTTCCCCAATTTCTGTTTAATGGCGAGAAGATTTTTTTCAGCACATTTCTAAACATAATAGTTTTAATAACTCATATCTAATAACTGATTTATTTTATCTTTGCCATGATGACAGTAAATAATATTTTACTAGATATTTTTAAGACACTTCTATACAGCTTAAAGTGACATTTAAAGGCTTAACTAGGTTAATAAGGTTAACTAGGCAAGTTAGGGTAATTAGGCAAGTTATTGTATAACGATGGTTTGTTCTATAGACTATCGGAAAAAAAAAGCTTAAAGGGGCTAATCATTTTGACCATAAAATGGTTTTTAAAAAAATTCTAAACTGCTTTTATTCTAGTCGAGATAAAACAAAATAAGACTTTCTCCAGAGAAAAAAAAATATTACCAGACATACTGTGAATTTTCCTTGCTCTGTTAAACAGCATTGGGAAATATTTAAAAATGAAAAAGAAATTCAAAGGGGGCTAATAATTCTGACTTCAACTGTATGCGTGTACATGTATGCATTTATCTGAGTATATATTTGTTGTTTATTTTGTTTCATTTGTTTATACATTTGTTTTTTTTATTTATATATCCATTTTTATATTTTGCCTGACACTGATGTTGTTTCTTATTATTTGTTTATGTTGGTGAAGCCCTTGAGTTGCATGCATGTAGGAAAAGTGCTTTACGGATAAAACTTATTATTATTATTTATTATACAGCAGGGAAAATAAGCATTGAACACATCACCATTTTCCTCAGAAAACATATTTCTAAAGGTGCTGTTGACCACCAAAGAAATCCATATATGTAAAGAAAACAAATCTAATTAGTTTACAAATTAAGTTGTGTGTAATAAAATGAAATGACGCAGGGAAAAAGTATTGAACACATGAAGAAAGGGAGGAGTATAAAGGCAGTAAAAGCCCAGACAGCAGCTGAAATCTCTCAGTAGTTCTTCAGCAACCCTCTGCCCTTCTTCTGTGTAAATGAATATTAGCTGCTTCAGTCCAACATCTTCATTGGGATGATGAAGATGAAACCAGAGTGGACTTTTCAGCAGGACAATGATCCAAAACACAGTCAAGGAAACTCTCAAATCCTTTCAGAGAAAGAAAATCAAGCTGTAGAATGGCCCAGCCAATCACCTGACTAGAATCCAGTAGAAAATACAAATTAAAGATCAGATTTGATAGACGAGACTCACAGAACCATCAAGATTTTTACACTCTGTTGATTTCTGTGAAAACCTCACAACTGAGCAATTCATGAGACTCTCCATACGAGAGGCGTCTTTATTCTGCCATCACCATAAAAGTCTTTTATATGAAGTATTAAATACATTTCAGTAGTTCAGTACTTTCTCCCTGTGTCATTTCATTGTTATTAAACATAACTGATTTCACATAATTTTTCAGATTTTTATTTATTTATTATTATATTTTTTTATTGTTTGTATTGTTTGTATTTTGACCAAAATCTGGTTCAATACCTTGTCAACAGCACCCTTAGAAATATTATTCCCAGGCAAAAACATGACGTGTTAAATATTTATTTTCCCCACTGTACGAACAGCATTTATTAAAAAACATCTAACATTATAAATCTTTCATTGCTCTTTTTATTTTAACGCATCTTTGATTAATGTATTATTTTTTTCAAAGGGTACATTTACTCTTGGTATTAAGATGCTTTTCATCAATTCATTAACAAGTGGACAACACAAAAAACACAGGTGTTAATAGAGTCTAAATTATCTTGCTCTTTCGACCACTTCCTGTAAAGCTTCTATAATAGGACCACTTGTGAAGGCGTGGGGAAAAAAAAAACAGACTGACCACAGAGTTGAACAGTAGTGTAACATAAGCAAGATGAACAGTGTATATGGCACATACTCCATCATGGAGGGTTCTTTGGTCTCCAGAATGTGGTCGGTGAGGATCCAGGGCATGGACATCTCGATGGGGAACTGGATGCGGCGGCCCATGGTGAGCTCCAGGAAAAACTCTCGGAACCAGAGCTGGGACAGATCACAGCACTGCTGCAGGGCTTCTGACAGGCAAACCAGAGAGAAAGCAAGAACGTCATGAAGGAACATAACAATTACTCTCTAGTAATGCAAATAAATCTGAATGCAAAGATTACTTTTCTTACCACTAAAGTTCAGGAGGTGGGTGAAGAAGAAAGACTGCTTGTGGAAGTCCTCTATGGCCTGAACGATGGGACCGTCCAGACTGCTGCGGAGAGTCTTCTTAGAGCCACTTTTATCAGCAATGAGAGACTCCAGCATGGTGCGCACCATGTAAAGCTGAAGGACGAGGAGGAAAAAACAGAAACAACTGCTGATTTAGACCAGGACTGTTAAAAAATAATAAGACCTGGTCAAAAAGTGGCAGCAGCCTAATATGCATGAAAAAATACACAATACCCCTGGCTGAATCATTTTGTAGCTTTAATAAGGTTTTAATCTATATTTAATTTATACAATTACGATTACAAAGTGTTTTTTTACATTTGATTGTTGTAGTATTTCTATTCTTAATACTTCTATGAGACCTCCTTGAAAATCTTAAAGCACATTTTAGTTGTTTGTATTTATAGAGTGGAGAAACTATGACGTCAATTTGTATGCAAAAACCCGGAAGCGAGTTAGCATTTTAGCAGTTCCGGTTCCCTCGTCCCAAAGTCAATGGGTTTTTTCAATGGGATTTCAGTTAAATTGCTTAAATAAGATTCGTGGCTAACACAAACTCAGGATACTTTCACGTTTTATTCTACGACATAAAACACATCAGTTACATCATACTCTTGATTTTTTAAATTGGTTATGCTTCTTTAATAAGACTGTTGCTTTCAAGTTGATAAATGGGACTGCAGGCGGTGTCAGAGACATTATACATCGAGCTGAGCTGGTCTGGAGCACAGCTCGCTTGCGTTGGGCATTTGGATTTGTCTGTTATTTAAGTATTTTCATCAATAGTATTTTATAGTTTGTAGTATTTTTCTAATTGTGAATTTATATTGTGTGTAGATAATGTTGACCTTTTATTTTAATTAAACAATACTATGGGGATACTACTTACCAGTGCAGTCTGTCTCTATCCTGCTCTCAGTAATGCAAACATGTGAATGTGTAAATATACATACATATTAGCTGTTATCTTAACGTGATCAACTGATTTTTTGTCGTTTTTTTTCTTCACATTCTTCACTTTTTTTTCGAAACATTTAACTCTGTCATAACTGCAATATTTACATTCCTCCTTAAAATGTATAGCATATGTGACTATGCTTTTTGCTGTTCTTCATGACAAAAAAAGAATACTGAATGTTGTTCTGTGTCCATGATAGAACTTGCAGGCATATAGACTTGTCCCTCACGACTCATTTCTGTCATCTATTACTAAGGTAAGCAGGCTGTATGCACGCGAGCAATACACTTATTTAAAAATGTCCTATGATAATACTATGAAGGCACATTTATACATACAGTTTTAAAACTATTTCAACAACCGAAGGCAAAACTAAATGTATTTCCATTGTTAAAAAAACTATCCAAAAGGCACGTAGGTCTATGTGTTTTAGCATATTTATTTGTTTATAATATATAGCGTGGATTATAATATAATAAACCGAGAGATTAAATCTTTGTCATGGATCATATTTCTAAAAATAAGCTTGAAAAGTCAACTGTAGCACGATGGTGCTGACGTCATAGCCAAGCATCCCGAAGGCATTGTAGTCCGTTTGTAGCCTAATGTTAGCATTTTAATTCTTGCGTTTGCATTTAAGATCCAAAAGTGCTAAAAGTTGCATTTTCGTGTGAGGATTATCCGGCTAGACAAAACGTGTAAGTGTAATGAACTGTGTTTGAACACAAAGCTTATTATTTGCAATCTTTATGGGAAAATCCTATAGGGATTTTATCAAGGGAACCAGTTTTATGCTAGCAGCCAATTAGCCTACAAGGTGAAGTCATAGTTCATCCATTTTATTTGTATGTTTGTTCTATTGTTTTTATATGTGAAAATGCTTCTAACTTGATTTTATTATAATGATGACACTAATTTTATTTTAATTATGTTTAGATGAGTTATTCTAATAGCTTTTTTGTGGTATAAAAACTGTTATGGTGAATTATAATTATTTCATTTGTAAAATGGTGTCGTAAAACCTTAAAACACAAGGCTGCATATACAGGACAAAATAACTAATTATAACAGAAGCTATTACAATTAGTTTATATGAAAATAGTTTCATCTACTTTTAAATGTACAGTTTTTTAAAGCCTATTAAATGTAAAAACTAAAATAAAATAATAATATTTGGCGTAATTATTACATTTCTTTTATATAATAGCTCTACTAAAATCTCATCTATATGATAAACATAAACTGACTGACCTGTGTGCTGGAGGGCCCAACAGCACGACGAGGAACTTTGATATCAAATCCTCCTTTAGGGTCCTTCTCTCCCCTCAGACAAGGGTCATTAGGAGGTTCTCTTGCCCCTTCCCAATCACAGATGGTTTTACGAATAGCCTGAAGGACACTACAAGAAAGCAAGCAGATAATTAATGCCCTGAAAACATCTTTTTCTCTTCTTCTGTTTCTTGTGGTGAACATCTCACCTAATGAGGACGTTCTTCTTCTTGCGCACGGCCTGTCTGAGTGGCTCTCTCAGGGTTACCTGTGCAAAGTCCTGCAGGGCAGAATAGATGGTGTGCCTGATGGCCTGGTTGAAGACGCTCTCCATCCGGCCCATCAGAACCTGAAGTCCCTTGATCATAGCGATGACCTCCACCAGGGCAAACTTCTCCTCACTGGTGTAGTTGTATCGTGTAGCACGCTCATACTCCTCAGCTGTGCCCGGGCAGTCCTTATTACAAAACTTGTCCGTAGGGTGGACCAATTTCCAAGAGTACTAAAGAGAGAAAAGTCTGTTTAAATGCATGACACATGGAGGACTGAAATGGTGAAAACGCTTTACATTTTATCTTGTGACCTTAAAGGGATAGTTCACCCAAAATTTTAAATGGTCACCATTTTCTCACCCTCAGGATGTCTTTGTTCTGCTGAAAGTAAAGGAAGTTTGTGTTTACTGCCATAGTTGGAAAAGTAAATGCTATTGGCGGTAAGATCTGTTTGGTTACTTATATTCATCCAATTATCGTCCTTTATGTTTGGCAGTACAAATAAACATATACAGGATTTATACAGAACAACCTAAAGGTCAGTAAAGGATGGCAGAATTTTCCTTTTTGGTTGACTTAACCCATTAACAACTATGTACTTACATTTAAATGAATCATTTGGTGCAATGTACAATGTGCATAGATGTGTTACATTGTACTTATAGTTTTAAAAAGATACTTTATATTAGGCCTGTCACGATATCTATTTTTTGTGGTACAATATATAGTACCAAAACGTATTGTGCTATATTATTATTTAAGACCATTTTGACATTATAACAGCATCATAATGCAAGTACACTCCTCCAAGGAACACATTATATTTTATTTTTAGGAATATTTCGTTTAAATTTTAACAATTTAATAATTAGGCATTGGAATCAGAATGTGACAACATGTATCCCAAACAAATAAATAATATAAAGAAATGTTAACAAAAAAGTGCAAGGTAGAGAGAACTAGAAAAAAGTAACAGATCTCACTTCATTCGTCAGGCACCCATAAAAATACTATACTCATTTCTAGTAAATACTATAGTTTTTTTAACCATACTGACACCTCTGATAGAGATATAGAGGCTGCGTAATCAGCTAAAATGTAGCTAGAATTGGTATTTATGTATTTATGTATAAAAATGATTGAGGTCATGTCCATGTGTTGTCCGATAATTCAATATATTGATTATTGTGACAGGTCTACCTTACATCATTAAATAATTTCTGCAATTGCATTTACATAAAAATATACACTGTTAACCCATCCCTAACACCTTAACCCACCCAAACCACCAAAACTGCTCCTTTCATTATATTATACCTCAATAGCACCATAAATATTTAGCAAAACATTATGAACACAACAATTGCATTGCATTTATTTTTTGATGCTAGAGAATAGTAGTTAAAGGAATAGTTTACCCAAAAATGTAAATTCTTCATTATTTAGTCTCTCTGCACTTGTTTCAAACCTGCATATGTTTCCTTCTTCATTCTTCAAATTAAGATATTTTGAAGAATGTTGAAAACCGGTAGCCAATGACTTCATAGTATTTTTCCCCACTATGGATGACAATGCCTACCGGTTTCCAACATTCTTCAAAATATCAAAATAAACAGGAAAAATTATTTAAGGGTGATACAATTTGATATCGAATACATTTTCATTTTTGGGTGAACTATCCCACTTAATATAAAGTGGTATAGTTTGGTCTCAGACGCACCACTTCCATGACATGAGTGCTCCACTTGGACAGAAGCTGCAGTCCTCTGAGCGCCAGGTCAAACAGCTCTCTGTATTCCTCATCAGACTTCTGACTGTCCAGACCTGAGCCCGTCACCACCTCACTGTTACTGTACCGCGCTAGCTCAGAGATGAATCGGATGTGGTCTTCTCTGATCTGCACCATCTGCTCACACAGATTATACTGCGGACTGATGCTGCTCTGAGTGCAGGTCCACCTGAGAGAAGAAGCGAATAATCCAGTAAGATTTCTTTTTATTTTTTATCTTTTACTGAATCATTTGAACAAAATATTATAATAAAAATATTATCCAATATTTAAAATGGGTGTTTTGTATATAAATATGTTTTATAAAGGTTTATTTTCCTGTGATAAAATGCCAGGGCTCCAGACTGCCACTACATGGTCAAATTTATGCAATCTTTTTCCTGCCAGTGCAGCTACAGTATATTTCATTAGGTGTCACCTAGGGTCTGAGAGTATTCTATTTCTACCTAGGGTCTGAGAATAGTTATTTCTAAGCCACATATTTTGAATAATGTGTCAAAACAAGTAAACACTAGCTATATACATATATTATTATTATTATGAATATTTGTTTTAAAAACTATAATAAACTAAATTTATTCACAGCATACATTTATGCATAAATACATGGAGAACTTTTAAACAAATTTTACTGTAAGGATGTAAGGACGATAAATAAACCGTAGAGTTAATCATTTTTACTTTACTTTAGATGGATTGTTGTTTGTACCAATTGAGTAGATTTACTTTGACAAAGGAAAATTAAGGCCTGTTTAAAAGAATTTAAGACATCCAACACCAAATTTCTCTGAATTTAACTATTTTAGGTCTAAATTGTAGTTTTAAAGACATTTTAAGACCCAGCGGACACCCTGTATTATTAAGATGTGTTTATCAATCCAATTAAAAGCTCAGAGGTTAATACAGCAATGCATTTTGGCATACAGCTTGTGATCACATCACTGAAAACATGTGAATAAATGTTATTAACATGGAAACAGGGCATTTATGCTATTCATAAAGTACTTTTATTTGATCGTCATTGTTATATGACTCACTTGGATTTGTTCTCTTCATAGTGAGCACTTGTTTCTATGTACCGCGACAGCTCAATCTGCATGTCTCCAAACAGTGGCACCACCTGGAGCTGCAAAGGGAAACATACAGCCATTACAAAAAACAAAAATGAAAACGGTCTCATGAGAACCGGGCAGTTTGATTTCACCTTAAAGAACTTGTCAATTTTGCTGAGGTTTATCCTTTTCTTGGCATCCAGCTTATAGATGTTGCTGACATTTCCGTCCATCAAGTACAGGCCAAAACCCATGACCTGAAACAAAGAGTCATGCCTTCATTTGTGAAGTTCTCTTTCAGTTGAGTCTTAAATATTTCAGCAGGAATGGATGCGCTCACCTTTAACAGCATGTGTTTCTCACTGGGGGTCAAGTACATCTTGTTCTCGTAGTAATCCACACAGATGTTGACAATATCAGCCAGCAGCTCCTCATAACCTGGGATCACCTCCAGCTGCTGGTGCAGACACTGGACAAACATCACACAAAACACCACACAATGAGCTCTCAGTGTGGAGGACATGATTATATGGCAAAATCCCTAATGTTTTGATCTATTCCATTAAAAAGTACCGCTTCAAAAGTTGTGTAAACCACTTTATGTTTCCTCTTTTGCATCTATTTTGAGTTTTGAAAGCCCAGACTGGTTATGAACTGTATATAACAATACAAATTGTGTAAATATGACC
The DNA here is from genome assembly GCF_903798145.1 of Danio aesculapii. Lineage (NCBI taxonomy): Eukaryota > Metazoa > Chordata > Actinopteri > Cypriniformes > Danionidae > Danio > Danio aesculapii. The sequence goes on from NC_079448.1 coordinate 36,118,219, forward strand.
GTATTTGCCATTAAACGTACCTGTGTAATTCTGTTGTGATTGGCTAAAAACATAGAGAGGTTTTGAGACTCTTGGATGGACTGAGGGTCAGCCATTTTCCTCAAGAACTGAGCCGCTCTGTGAAGAAGAAATCATGATTGGGATATTTTACAGATCCTAGAAATAAATGAGTTAATAAAGACAGTATTATTACAGTATTTGGATCTGTCATTTTTTTGCAAAATTTACAGAACACATCCACTGAAATGCCAGGCATATTGTAATCAAGCAAGAAGTTTTTAATTCTTTAAAAATGTAATAAAATTGTAAATGTAAATTTAAAATGTAACTATTTTTTTATATCTACAGTTAAGTACAGGTCAGAATAAACATGCTATTTAGTTTTTACATGAATATAGCTGTTATATATCAGGTCCTTTAAATCAAAGGTGCCCAAAGTTTTTCCTATAAACAGTCAAAAACCAAGCTTGATTGAGGGCTGTGGGACGAATATATACCAAACCATTTTACATTAAATTTGCCAAGGGGAATTTCCTAAATTATTCTGTAATATTTAAAGAAAAAAAAAGAAAATGTTGCTTTAATTCATATTTAATATCTAATGCAGTATCATTTTAAACATTTTATCATGAACTTATTACAGTAAAAACATAATTCCATTTAGAACACAATGGAGTTCATTGCTGAATACACTAGTTGACCTGCCTTTAACTTGATATGCTTGTAGATGTCAGATGTACTGCACGCCAAGTGACAGTATTTACATTTTAAAATACTGATTTATTCACTATTTAACTCAATCATTTAATTTCAGTTGCCCTTTTTTTGTAGCTCAGCAATAAAACTAAGAAACGAAAGATTACGTTACATTTAACATTCACATTGACGATTTCTGTCAAAGGCATTCGGCCCAATCACCAACATTCCCCCTCTCTTTTAAAACTGGCCCTACTTTTGGGCATCTCATAGATATGGCATCAACCATATCTTGACAGTTTACCTGCATTTAATAAGTTTTAGATGCATATAAAATCACTTTTTAAATGTAATCTGATGCAGACACAAAAGTGAAACATATCACCTTTGACCCAGAATTAATGTGTATCTGTGCTTTTTGAAAATTGTCATGAGCCTGTAATACCTCTTGTAAGCAGAGTGGTCATTCTTTACACTGCACTTCATGTTCTTCAGTTCGTCCAGCACAGCAAACATATTGATGAACTTTCCTAAAGTGAGCAGGTAGGCCTCAGACACAAAGTCCTTCCTGCGTTCAGCGTGACACAGTCGCTTTACCTCGCTGCAAAAACGCTCAATGGCCTTACGCTGCAAGAAAAGATATCAAGTTAGCTCAATTTAATAGTGTAATGTAAGATTTTTAATTCATAGCCCAGCAAAAATGTACTTTTTAACACAGATTTGAAAACCTAAATAATGAATAGAAATGCCAAGAAATTATTTCCTAATTAAGTCAACTTAAGGTTAAGGTAGCTTTCCTAAAATAAAAATAAATAAATAAAGAGAAATGTAGTAAACTTGATAAAATGAATAATTTTTTTTTCTTTCTCACCTGGAAGTACATGAATTTCATGAGCTTGGTGACCTCAGGCTCCAGCACCTCCACAGTTTTCTCATAGATCTCCACTCGGTTTGGCTGCTCGTTGCACTTCACCTGAAAACCACAAGAGGGCGCCAAACGTACTTAAATCAGAAATGACTGCATGAATTATGCATATTTTCTGTAGTGAGTGCAGGGCAATCATATCATAGATAAAAGAGAGTCTACTACATTTGTACAAGGAAGCTTTTATCCAAGAGAACACAAAAATGTAATTCCGATTTCTCACAATATTGGCTTTTTACCAAGAAATTGTTGGATTATTTCTGGACCACAAGATATAAACTCCATAGCATCCATAGCATATAAACTCACAGCTTATAAACTCATAATTCAGATTTTTTTTTTCAAAACTGAGACATACACAATACATTTCAGACAAATAGCAAATAGCGGAAACTTCATTATGTAAAACAAAACTCAAGGCAGTAACACTGATCTAAAATCTATACACATATAACTTGACAGATGATCCTTTAACATGCACTTATTGAGTTCCTCTTCTGCAGATTGACACTTCTGATAGTACAATTGTATGTGGGACAGTAGGCCAAACTGTGCATGAGTTTCATTAGAGTACTGAGAATACACCTCACATCGGACTGCTACTAATTGCATCAGATGTCACGATGGTGTGTGTGTGTGTACCTGAGGAATGGCCCTAGAGCAGCTCCTCCAGGTGTATAACATGACAGCATATTCATGCCCCTCCTCCAGCATTTCATTCTAAGAGGAAAATCGTTGAAAAAGAGGAAATCATTTAATTGTTACAGGAACCACACATGACATAATACTACTTTGTAAATGTGTGATAAATACACATTATGACCTCATGTTTGCAAACAGCAATGCATTACAAATGTTGAAAACTGGAATTCACCCTTATTTTTTATGATTCAAGTTTCTGAAAGAATTCCCAAAGCTTAAAAGGAAGCAATGACGAAAAGGTTGCACACCCAAATATAGGCCGAGAGAGAAAACAACTCGCCAAAACTAGATCACTCCACTATAATCATCAGAGATCTTGCGGTCCAGACAGTTTTGTTGATTAAGTGGCAGACAGTTTTTTTCCCCATGTTGTGCCGCATGCATTCAGTGAAGAGCAAGTGCCTAATTATGCTCCATTAATAAATCATGTAACCTGGATTTCTGCCAATTACAATTGAGCAAATCAATTTTAAAAAGGTAAACAATTGCAAAACTGAGTAGTCAGTGAGTTATAGAATATAGAGGCTACATTCCAGTCTAATATTTATGCCTTTCACTCAATAACTTCCCTTCGTCTCATTTCCTCAGATGTATACACTACCTGACCAAAGTCTTGTTGCCTATTCAAGTTTTAGCAACAACAAATAATAACTCGACTTCTGGTTGATCATTTGGTATCAGAAGTGGCTAATATGAAAGGCAAAGGCCTCTAGATTACACTTATTTTACCAAAATAAAATATGATCATGCCTTGAATTTTAATTATTTAATTAGGACAGTAAAGTCTGACTTTGCTAGACAAAAGTTTTGTCACTAACAGAAATAATGTACAGTATAGAATATAAAATCATGGTGCAGAGGACAAAGAATTAATATTGTGTATGACTGCCATGAGCTTGGAGGAATGCATCCATACATCTCTGCAATGACTCAAATAATTTATTAATAAAGTCATCTGGAATGGCAAAGAAAGCGTTCTTGCAGGACTTCCAGAGTTCACCAAGATTCTTTGGATTCCTCTTCAATGCCTCCTCCATCTTATCCCAGACATCCTCAATAATGTTCATGTCTGGTGACTGGGCTGGCCAATCTGGAGCACCTTGACCTTTTTTGCTTTCAGGAACTTTGATGTGGAGGTTGAAGTATGAGAAGGAGCACTTCCTGCTGAAGAATTTGCCCTCTCCTGTGGTTTGTAATGTGATAGGCAGCCCAAATGTCTTGATAGCTCAGGCTGTTGATGTTGCCATCCACTCTGCAGATCTCTCGCACGCCTCCATACTGAATGTAACCCCAAATTATGATTTTTGACTATGTTACACAAGTGTCCACTATTTGCGGAACATCTGAATGAGTTTAAATGTAATGCCCTAAAACCCCTTGAGCACTGTTGTGATGTCACAATTGCATTGATTGCATTCTGGGACATAAAGGTGTTGGAGTGGACATATGAAGTCAGCTGGCTCGCTTGGTCAAAATTGAGGCATCAAGGATATGTCCATGTAAGCTCCTGTCATTCACTTGATGAAGTGGGACACTCTTAAAAATGGCGGCAGGGATTCCCCCGAGGGAACAAGGGAAGGGAAGTTTGCGATTGCGTTTCTAAAATTGGAGTGAAACGCAGCCCTATAGTCATCTCAACGCCCTTAAAAAATTAGGCTTGAAGAATAAGGAGGATCTGATCTGCCCTGAAACAAATGGGTGGCATGATGGCTCAGTGGTTAGCACTGTCGCCTTCACAGTAAGAAGGCCGCTGGTTCGAGTCCTGGCTGGGGTATTTGGTATTTCTGTGTGGAGTTTGCATGTTCTCCCCGTGTTCACGTGGGTTTCCTCCGGCTACTCCGGTTTCCCCTACAATCCAAAGACATGCAGTATAGGTGAATTGGATTAACTAAATTGGCCATGGTGTATCAGTGAGAGTGTGTGAGTATGTGGGTTGCAGCTGTGTAAAACATATGCTGAATGGCGGTTCCTTGCACTGTGACCGCTGATAAATTAGAGAAGCAGAAGAAAAATTAAAGAATGAATGATCTAAAATCTGAAAACAAAGAACGGTTTAAATATAACCTAAAATAATACTACTTAACATAATACTACTTCGATAAAAGTAAGTATTTTATGCAATAAAATTATCTAAATATATGTGTAAATATACAATAAATATACACTCACTGAGTTTTTATTATTGAGAATATTTTTTAAGAATTATTATGAATGGATACTTTTCTTCAGAACAAGAAAACTTCAGACTTTTTTTTCCAACCAGCATTTAAAAGGAAGACTAGCATCATAATTATGTAAAATTGGTCAATTTAACTTAATTGTTGATTGTGTTTTTTTCTTCTTCTCTGAACTTTGCCCTGCACCACCTACAGTAGCACCCTCTTGTGGTGCTTTGGTGGTCACTGGAACATCTAGAACAGTGTTTATTAACTGGTTGGTCACAACCAAGCGGCAACCTCCCGCTCTCCCTCGGGAGGCCAATACGGAAGTAACTGAAACTGCAATTCATCAAAATTCCGCTAGTCCTGGCTCCATAATAGAGCAAAGTGCAATTGAGCCCACTGTAGAATGGCCAACTTTACAGCAGAAAAAAAGGTGTTTACAGCCTGGTACAAAGAACGATTTTGGTTCATATAGCTATTATTACCCTCCATGACAACTGTGAGGGGGGTGAATTTTTTTATAACTCATCCATTTCCTTTATATTAGGTTATTTTAAGTTTGCATAATTAAGGGCGTGGCCACTTGAGTGACAGCTAGGTCTCGCTGGTCGCCGTCACTTCACCTCAGCTGAATCCGGCAGATTAGCCACTGATCTCGGCATATTCATCGTATTTTTGTTTTGTTTTATGTGGCTTTACACAGTCTGCTGCCTTTTGGACTTATTTCCTACAATTATCAGATGATATGGGATGCTGTGTGCATTTAATTGTGCTCACAAACCGTTCACGTGGCCTCCGTTTCCCATGTGAGTAAAGTTATATACTTGTATACCATCTCTATAAATGTATTTGTTTTATTTAAGATCATTTATCATTAATATTTTTCTTTAGACCCGTAAAGCACTCCAGAATGTGACAGATTGATTAGCTGTAGGCTCTAGATCAGTCATCTGAAGCGTTGTCATACAGTGTTGTACTGGATTTTATCAATAGTCTTGCATTTACTAACACACACACACATCTGAAGTGTTTGGAAGTATTTTGCGTTTTCCTCCTGTAGAAAAACGTCATAAGAGCAATGTTTAGTGGCTCAATGTATTACAACAGTGTTCTTAAAAGTCTAAACACTTTATTGATATAGTGTACAGTCAAGTACATGTGGTCAGAACACAAACGAGTCGCAGGTAATAAAGTATCAAGCGTTTCTCCCAAATTAAAGTCTGTCTGTCAGGTCTAAGCAAAGGGCCAGCAGGTGTCTGTAGCTCCGCCCACTCTCCGCCTCTTTGCCCTTGTTTGGTATCCCGCCGTGGGAGCGATGACGCGCGAACAAAATGGCGACGGTTGGCCGCGCCTACTTGTGGCTTCTTTTGCGCTCTTCAGAAACCTATGGGTGACGTCACGGATGCTACGTCCATATATTTTACAGTCTATGGTCACAACCCAAAAATGGGTCATAAGACTGTTTTAAGAGGGTCACAGAGCATTTTTGTGCTTCAAATTTGATTTTTGAAAGTTGTGTATGAAAGCGATTGACATTCCTGTCAGACCTGGTTCAAGAAAGTTTACCAGAGGAAAAAAAAACTTGTTCTAAATTAGTATCCGTGGACAGATAAGATGATGTTGTCCAGTTGCACATACGTCTCACTTTTCGGATGTTTTTGTGACTTGTTTTAGAATAAAAGTCTCTCTCCTCATAGATTGACCTTTCCACATCTGTCAGTTTGCAGTGTACACTCTTCAATCACATGCGCATATGCAGCAATGCATGCTGTTATTACATAATTAAGAATAAAGCACACACACATACACACACAAATTATAACCATGAAATTTGGGGAATTTGGGGAAATTTGGGGAAAATATCTAATTGCGTTTTTTTTTTTTTTTTTACAGATATTGCGATTTTGATTTGATTTTCGACTTTTTTAGTTAAGCTTCAGCTCAATTACACTCCTCATATAGCCGCCTGTTTTTTATGTGCTGGCTGTTGTAGTTCCAACAATTCTGCAACAGCTTTATTCTGTGTCTGTGACTTTAAAATCAAATATTCCCATATTACCAACGTGCTGTTTTTCTTTGTCTATTAATTAATCTAATAACGTTTTTAAAGCAGCAACATCATCATCCCACTTGTTCGTGCTTTCCTGTTTGTTTGTTTTTATTAAGGGCAGTCCGCTTAGTTCTGTTTCACCATTCTGATTGGACAGAACGAAAGTGAGCTAACTCAATTGGCTAGTAAGACAGTCACACACAGACAACAGTCATGCATTTGCTCTAGGTGGGGGAAATTAAATAATATATATTCATATCGCAGCCTCTAGCGATTAGTTAATTGCAACGTTTAAAATCGCAATTGCGATTCGATTTTGATTAATTGCACAGCCCTACTTCCCAGTATTAGATATATTCATTCAATTAATTTCATTTCATTTTAAAACGTCAGTTAAAGTGAAACTGATCTTGTGAGGCAACAATTTTCAAGCACATTTCCTTGATTTTTTTAATCGATTTAATCCCACACATTATGCTACACACTTTAAATACAAGTGCACATTTGCACTTTACGCTGAATAGTAGCATCTTGTGAAATGACTAGTAAAATAGTATGTACTGTCATGATAGGTGAAGGCATTTATTAGTTCAAGATACGGCTGAGCGATATGGCAAAAATGCCGTCTCGATAATTATTTTCTATACTGAACAATAACCTTATATATATCGATATCAGTTGTTAATGCTTTCAGATTTAAAAGAGTACCCCAGCAATGACTGAAGCCACAAAAATGAGAGGGTCCATTAAATGGAATTACATATTTCAGCTGATACATTTTCGGTTGCTGAAAATTTGATATATCTCTAATATCAACATACTTTTAGATTCCCATTGTTGCACATTTCTGATGTGTGATTGGCTTTTAGATCAATATAAAGTAAAAAAGTCAAGAGCTTATCAATGTTATTGACATCAATTCTATTGCGATTCAATATAATATTGTTCATCGGCCCAGCCCTAGTTCAAGAGTTCACACTTAGCTAATACTTAATACTAGTTGCAGGTCTAGCATGCTGCCCTGAGAGAGAACCCTGAGCTCGGAGATACTTGAGCGCAGGGCTCCCGCCTGGTCGTCTAGCATAGAAGGGCGTCCAAGATCAGGTAGGACTCAAGAGCACCCCCTGGAAAAGGAGGAAAGGGGGAGATGGGGTGGATGGGGGGATTCTTCAAAAAGATAATGGAAGTAAGAAGAACTGAGCTATTTATTGAACACTTGGATTCATCTGATTGGTTATCAATGATTGTTGATGCGGGACCATCCACGATCAATCATAGCTTGTGATCATCTCGAAATTAGTTTATTAAACTTTGCTTTTTAAAGAATAGTTAATACAGTAGTTTATAAATGTTGAAAAAAAAATCTCTCGGTTCTTTTCCCTGCAACACTTTAGAAATATTTGAAAAACAATTCAATTTGTGTCATAGCTGAAATGACCATAGAAAAATGTGGGTCCCGTGGAAAAGCACTGATCTAAACTATAGCCAACTGTAACAAACCCATCAAGCTACAAAACGTCTGAATGTTTTGCATAGTTAATAAACTAAAAGCTAGATATATTTAGATATAATCTAGATATATTGTAAAATATTTAATTGTACAAAAGTAAACGATTTTAACAAGACTATGCCATATACTTTACAAACACTGCATTTACTAGTAAAGTATTGATGCAGCCACTAATGTACTTGACACAAAGAGCTCGTCTATGCTGTCATTGGAGCTTTAGCAGAAGTTAGCTGAAGCAGACAGGATCTCCAGTCCTCGCTGACTTCTCTATTTCACTGAATAGCACAAACTTCTATTTGTAAGTCCGAGCACATGCACGAGCACTGAGCTGTGAGGAAGAGCTGGAATAGATGCTTCAGTTCCATTTCTGTTGAGCACAAACCCCAAACCCCCACAGAAACAAAAGAGCGCTAAAACAACAAGCATAAACAAGCGTGTCTTTGTGTAAATGTGTCTGTCCTGAGCTTCCCATCTCACAAAAAGATCAATTAAACTGATTGTGTTTAGATATGCTATTAATGTCTTACCCAGCGTTCATGTGCAGACCCTTAATTAGACTTTAATTGTTGTATATCTTTAGTATATTTTGAGATGCTCTGAGATGCACGTTCAAGCATAGCAATACAAGTTTAGAATAGCTTTTAACTATTTTTTAGTACAATGAATCAAATACTGCAATAATACTCTTTGTAACTAATCTCTACTACACAGTATAATTCATATTCCATTTATTTGTTACTGGGGTGTGATTTTGGAGCTGCACGATTCTGGCTAAAACGATTTATTTTTTTTGCTTAAAATAAAGATGACAATTTTCTCACAATTCTGTAGATGTAAAATAAAGGTTAATTATCATATTAACATTAACATTAGCATATGTTAATTATAAATTAACATATGCTAAAACAACAACAATAATATTAGGCCTATGTGTAGGTCTTCTGTTGGTTAAAATGATGAATTTTGTATAGAATTGGAATGGTGAACAGACTTTAAGTTTGTCCTTGTCGTTATTGTACAGTAAAGTTATTACATCAGAATATTATTCATAATTCCAAAGTTGAATTATTATGACGTATTCTTACAATCTTATTATTAGACCATTTCGTTTACTGGTAAAATGAGACATTTGTCATTATCAAATTCCCTCTTGCCTTATATTCACCATTATAAAGGCTATAAGAATTTTACGGACACTCTTAAAGGTTTTAAACACGCACAACACTGTGTTTGTTATAAGAAAAAACATATCAAATGTTTTTCGTAATCATAACACTAAAATGTGAAATAATCATTTAACTTATGTGACGCGAATACGTCATTGCATTAAGACAGACATGACATATTTTGGTGAATTACTGTACACCTTATAAATACAGTTTGTGACTCTTTCAACACCATTTGGAGGTGTCCACATTGCTGAGCAATGTATATAAAACAATGTGAAGACTTCTCAATGTGCTTCACTCCTGAACTTGAAAATATAATTGGCTGAATCAGAGAGATGATGGATTAAGATTGTGTAAGGGGTCGAATCAAGATCGCAATCTTTTTTCGATTAATCAAAAAGCCCTGGGTGTGATTCTTTGGGTTCAAAGCAAATAAATTAAACGAATGTCATCCCATTTAGATTTAATAAAAAAGGTAAGCACGAAGAGCTCGAAGCACGAAGTCTTTCTTAACAAGAAAAAACGAGAATTTAAATATAATAATATTTAATACCTAATTACAAACATGATTACCATGTATAAATTATAAATGGTAATATACATACATATATACATACATATACATATATACATACATATACATATATATATATATATATATATTTTAACATTTGATTTATTACTTTATTAATCCAGCTTCAGTATCACATGAAATCAAGCGGATCTGAAAAAACAAATCACTTTATTATCAGTGTTGTAAATTGCTTTTTTGTGGAAACTGGGATTAATTGATTAATAGAAATTCAATGTTTGTTCATCACTCTTGTTGAAAAAGAAAACAGACCTTTGAAAATAATAAATTGTGTCATCACAGTATAAAAATATGGCATTGTCATGGTCAATTCCTTTAAGCTTTGGGAAGGGAACGACTTTTCTCTGTCACAATGATATTTAAATCATGCCTGGAGTAAATTCGACGTCAGATAAACTGAATGACTGTTTCTGCTTCTCACTGTCCCTCTGATAAAGATTTCAGTGAGAACCATCAAGGGCAGCTTTGTTATAATGCAACATCCTTTCGTTATTTCTGCCCCGGTCACATGACCGGCCATCCAAATGTGCTGTTTCACAAAGTCCTCCTTCTACTTACCATGCTGGAGTGCACAGTGGCCTGTTCAATGTAGCGGGCAATGCCGGTGACAAATGCATTTCTGTCCTCGAAGTTGGTGTCAAAGTTTGCCTGGAAACAGACAAAAGTTCAGTAAGATTTTTCTCTGAACGTGACATCTTAGAAATACTTCTGATATCATTGACTAACCCTCCACTTGTATCCATTGGCTTCCATAGTATTTATTTTTCTTACCAAGGATGTCAATAGCTAAACTTTTCCACAATTCATCAAAAAATCTTTATCAAAAAATGATAATAATAAACTCAAAGGTTTGGAACCACTTGAGGGTTAGTAAATGATGACTACATTTTCATCACAAACTATCAATTTAATCAGAATGTTTACATGCACACCAATAAGCTAATAACTCACAAAAACAAACTTTATTGATGAATCTGTTTATCTCCCGGTAGCAACGTGTTTAAACTGATATCGCAGGCCCTGTTTACACTAATATGTTTTCGTTTTAAAATGCATAAGTTTTGCTACAGTTACACCTTTTGGCTACACTAGCCCAGAGTTTTCAAGCCCCGAAAACAGATCGTTTTGGAAATGCTGAGGAGACTGTTTTCATTTTAAAATCGCTGCTGCCCCATGTCAGTGTGGTAGGGGAAAACAGAGGCGTGGCAGACATCTGATTAGGGCTTTTTTCTCAATATTAAGTACACAAAGTTCAATCTTGTATCCTTGCCTTGTAAGTTCAGACTTTGCAAGTTTGATATGGAAATCAATTTTATAAAAGCATAGGCATGGGAAGATAACCGTTTTCAAGGTATACCGCGGTTTGGAAAAGTCAAGGTTTTAAAGAGCCCATATTATACATGAAATAGGGTCATATTTAGGCTGTAAGGGTCTCCAACAACAGTCTAATATGCATGCAAGGTCAAAAAACACTTTCATGGTTTTATAATCTGCATTTATTTTTACCTAATTATCCCAGCGACTCCCATATGAATCGTTCAGCGATTCATTTGTTCCCAAACCCCTCCTCAGCGCGAAGCTAATCTGCGCTGATTGGACCGATGACAGCCTGCTGCGATTGGTCGACACGGACAAGGCTTCAGCGCGAGACAGAGTGAAATGCCCAGCTGCTAATCAACAATATAAAAGTAGTCACAGTGCACACGCTTCATAGTGGATTTTGACTGCCAGTGGGTGAATGTAAACACAGACGATGGACTAGAAAATACTGACGACTAACTATTTTATTGAGCAAAAAGTCCAAGAACTGGCCAGGAGATCTTCTAGCCTGTCACAGTCTTCTTGCTCTTTTCACACACACACACACACACACACACACACACACACACACACACACACACACACACACACACACGCACACACACGCACACACACACACACACACACACACACACACACACACACACACAGGGCCTGCGCGTCCATAGAGGAGCGGCTGAATAGAGAGGGCGCGGCGCTCAGTTATATCCGTGCGTTACACACACGAGGAGAGACACACACACACACACACACAGGGCCGGCGCGTCCATAGAGGAGTGGCTGAATTGAGAGGGTGCGGCGCGGCGCTCAGTTATATCCGCGAATACCCGTGCGTTACACTAGGAGACACATGCACACACACACACACACACACACACACACACACACACACACACACACACACTACTCCTACCCGAGGACACGACACACACGCCTAGAGTGCCAGTTCAGCTTGCTAGGTGCAATTTAGACATCTCACCTCGAACCTGAGCTGAAATATTTTGAAACTTGACCGTTGCATGTGTGTAAACAGCTGACGATCCGTAATCAAAGCGGCACGCGTCGCGTTTTCAACGTGGCTTTACACGCGATATGAGAATATAAAGAGTTAACCTGATACAGCACACGCGGTTACACAACTAAATACATAATTTGCAACCTAGAGTAAACGAGGCAACAGTTTTAATCGCACGTACTTACACTTGTGAAATGGGGGTAGAAACTGATTCATGATGCACTGATCCATGTTCTGACAGTCTACTGATCCTTCCTTTAACAAACTGATGAAGTCTTCTTTGAAAGCATATAGTTTTCAGAAGCACTCAGAACTGCTCAAGGCTGGGCTATATTGCTGATGTTTCATCTTTGATTAGACTGTCCATAATATCCACCTGCACAGCGTGACTTCATTCGACCGGTGTCTGTCTGTGTGTGTGTGTGTGTGAGACTTTTTTTTCTGTTAGTGGGCGGGGCCGCAGCTTTCAAATCTCCCAGGTTTGCGCGTGCAACTACTTGTGTTTCGTAGCTGCGTCATCGCGAAACACCTAATGACTTGTTATCAAGATGACTCGTTTGAAGCACTATGAGTCGACTCTTTTATAGATGAATCAATAGTTTTAAACACTGTACACTTACAGATTTAAGCCTTAGCTGGATATTTCACTTCACTTAGAGCTGTGTGACACACTACATGGAAGGGCATTTTCAAAAACCCATAATATGGGCTCTTTAAAACTGCCAAAATTTTCTGTAATACCGTTCCTAAGGTATGTGTAAGATTTTTTATTTACCTTTTTTTGTTTGTTTTTTAGGACAACAATCTCCAGCAGAAAAATATCCAAAGATGCCATTTTAAATTGCAACTAAATCTGTGTTTTTGAAACAAATGAAGACAGTAGAATCAAGGATTCCATTGAATTATATCGCCTGACATGTTTACTGCTCCAAAATATAAATCTTCCAAAAATTAGAATATATTTTTTTTAAAGGGGAAAGTTTTTGTTTTTTACCCAGACATTTAAAAAGAATATATTTTAGAGCAGTGAGGACAACACCGTGAAACCGTGATTTTTTTATCCAAGGTTATCAGACCGTCAGACCTATACCATGCCTAGTCGGGTAAGTCTTCTTGATATAATGATTCATGATATAAAGAACTGCCTATTTTTATTTTGATGTTAACAACTTATTAGACACCAGAAATTTTTGTGTAGCTACATATTTATTACCGTCATCTTCACTGTATACATATTTAGGCTATAACAAAATGGAGCCTATAACAAATTTCATTTTCATTGAAAAATATGAAACACCCTGGGTTTTTTTGCAGAATATCAGTTTTAATAATCAATAATGGCAATCGATAATGCAATAAGTTTATACAATATAGGAAATAAAGGCGTGTACGTGGTTACATAAATTAATTTATTAACAGTTAATAATTAACTTAATAACAGTTAATAATCTTTACTCTCAGCCAAAACACGTTACCTAAGAACAAGTAATAGATTCAAAATACTAAAGATCCGTTAAATAGAGAAAGGATTACTTAAATATCACGTTTACCAACTGGAGATGAGATCCAACGAATAAGATCCTTGATGAACTGTCCGACATGCGCTGCTGTCTTAGAGCACTTGCTGACTTCCTGGGGCTTAGACGTCTGCATATGCTGCAGCGCATGAAAGAGTGTATGTGTGGTCATGTGATGTGTGTTTTCAGCGATGTAGTGTGGACGGAGACCTTTTCAGAAATGCCAGTGTGGACACAGATCGTTATTCATTCTAAAACACGGTTTTAAAACTAAAACATATTAGTGTAAACGGGGTTGTTAAAGGCCAAAGAAGAGTATTGCTACATGTCCTCAGAACATGAAAGAGACAATAACATGCTTTTGTTGACTTCTTTAGGTCAAGAAACATCTGATTTTTGGATATATTTTTTTCTTCTTCCTTTACTTCAAAATAATCTGCATTAAAGACATTTTAACTGACAGAAAGTGGCATATGTAACCCTCACCAGATAGTACTGGACAACAACGATCATAAAAAATATATAAAGCTTTAGAAAATGACCAATCGTTTTGCAAGGTAAGACCCTTATTACTTGGCTGTGGTGGTTTAGAACCTTTTGAAACCACATTCAAACCAAAATTCAATGATCATTACTCATAGGTAATTGAAGGGAACATTCCTGAGATGTCTTCCTCAAAAAACCTAATATCTTTATGCCTGAAGAAAGAAAGTAATAAACATCCTGGATGACAATGGGGTGAGTAATCCCTTGAGATGTTTATGACCTTACTCTGATAAATGAAAACAAGTAAGTGTGTTTAAATGACCATCTGCAATGTCAGCTTATGAAGCATAATAGGGTTGAGAATGTGCATGTGACATCAGTGCATTAGGACCTGTACCTGGTACATGATGGAGGATGGAGGGGGTTCGATGCATGGCTGCTGGTCTGGGAGAGGAAGCTCCTCCAGCAGGTCCACATTGGACAGCGCATCCTCCAGGGTCACGTGGGTTGTCATGGCGACACAGGTTCACTCACAAAACAGCCCAATCTAAAACACAAAACACAAATGGTCAGGTTCAATACCACGAGACACGAATGCTCCCTCTGAACTCAAGTGAAACACAGTCTATAAATCACTGGCATTTGACAAGGGAAATGTCATGACCTTAAGGAAATCTCTCTACTTAAAAATGTTCAGTCTGTTTCACTGGTGGGATTCAATTAGTCTCAAAACAAAAGGACTGAAGTGCCTGCCAGCATATTTCAAGAAAAAAAGAAGGAATATTTTGGCTATGACCCATGTTGTTGCACAAAAAAAGCATGATTTCAGCTTTTGTCCTCAAATATTTGTAGAATATACTGCATAATTCATTCATTCATTCATTCATTTATTCATTTTCTTTTCGGCTTAGTCCCTTTATATATCTTAAACTTATCCAGCATATGTTTTACACAGTGGATTCCCTTTCAGCTGCAACCCATCACTGGAAAACACCCATACACACACATACACCATGGACAATTTAGCTTGCCCAATTCACCTATAGCGCATGTCTTTGTACTGTGGGTGAAACCAGAGCAACCGAAGGAAACCCACGTGAACACGGGGAAGAACATGCAAACTCCACACAGAAATGCCAACTGACCCAGCCAGGGCTCGAACCAGCAACCTTCTTGCTGTGAGGTGACAGTGCTACCCACTGCGCCAACAGGCCGCCCACTATAGCGCATAATATCATATAGTACACAGTATGTTAAATCTTGGCTGATTGTGGCTATTTATTCTAACTAGAGATGTAACGACTAACTGATTTCACTATTAACCGTTCTTTAATTTGTCACGATTAATCAAACGTAAAGGCTTCTCTACATCGCGTTTCTGCACGGAACAAAACTTTTGCAACTAAATAAAGTTATGCCAACTGGGCACTAGTTTAAATTTCTAAGGTTGGATTAACTATGGCTGTGTTCCCATTCCGCAAATTTTGCGTGCAAGTTCGCCATTTCCAATGGATGGGTACAGCTTGTCCACGCATATAGGGAGTGACATCATGCGGCACACGAACGGCATGATGCGCTTACAATTTCCAGGCACACGCAGTTGAAATAATGCTATGAGTGCACCAAGCATCATGTGACAAGAACTGACCGATCAGCTTCATACTTTCTATGAAATAGACACATTTCCACTCCAAAGAAAAAAAATATCAAATGAAAATACCAAACAATTTTGTTATATAGTTGAACAAAAGTGCCTTTCAGACAGAGGATCAGCAACCTTTGACTACATTTGTTCTCTTTAAAAGTGAAATATGTAGCTAATATGTAGCTTAGATTAACATAGACAAATACTTTATTTATTCTTATTTTTATTTATTTATTTATTTATTTATTCTACTGTCATTTATCTTCTGTGTAAAATTATTGCTTATGCTTAAATACCAAAAACTTTTTTCACTTTTTTTTAAGTCCAAAGAGAAATAGACTATTGATTGTTTTTATTTGTGTGTCGTATTATTTGGTTACTGAGCAGCAATACATAACAAAATATAAGTTTTCATGTGATTTCTAAACTAGTGGTGTTTTGAAATTAATAAATGCAGAACAACTGTGAAAATTCCTCAGACTATAATCGTACAACCAAAATCTATAATATTTGCATCTCTAATTCTAACTCCAATTTATTTCTCAAATTACAGCAATAAACAAAGTGTATTTAAATTTTGTCATCCATGTAAGGGACATTTTGACTTATATATTATGCTCTTTTATATATTATACCATCTCTCTCTCTCTCTCTCTCTCTCTCTCTCTCTCTCTCTCTCTCACACACACACACACACACACACACAGACACACACACAGACAAACACACACACACACACGCACGCACACACACACACACACACACACACACACTGAAGTGAGTTCTTTGGTGGCTTGTGGTGTTATTTTCAGTGTACATAGTCACAATATACAAGGCCATATATGAATTCTTTTCTAGAGGTGCTCATCAAATTAAGGTCATTTAAGACATTACATTTGGTAGGAAGTAAATCATTCAAATTGTGGCTTTAAAGGAAATGAGCTTTATTTTGTTAAAGATTTTCAGTATCTAATACCACTGATGACACATTTCTAAAATGGTACAATGCTGTCAAGACAAAAGAAAAAAAAAGTTCTCAGGAAGTGTGGTTTGGTGAGACATATGGCTTATATTAGACCCAGGACAACTCATGTTTCATATATGAGCAACACATCTCAAGATTTTTACTATACCATTGCTTCAATACATTCTCCATATACAAATAATAAGTTATTTTGTTTTCATCCCGGCCTACACCCATAAATATCTTTGAGGTTGAATTTGTTTGATGATTCATGAATGTTCATGGCTTGTTCTTCACACTTTAAAACTCTCTACAACTGCAGGTAGATTCATTAAATACTCCTCATAAATTACTCAATATTGAACTTTGGGTATTCATGAGCTGATGTTACACACTGTACAATCCTAACATCTACTGTATTCAAGCCTCATCAGGCAACTGTCCAAACAGTAGGCTTATTTTTAATCCTTATCTTCATCAAAGCTTGACAGAGTGCCAGAGAAACATGATGCCCGCTTGACCTTTAAACATGGCTATACAGGAAGAGAGATCACCTGTGGTCACTGTGGGATAAAATATGGAGCCTACTACAGTATGAGGAGATCAATACAAACGTTCCCTTTTATAAGTGACAGACACAAACAGGAACCAAAAAGTGTGAACCACCTAAGAGAAAAAATATTATGATGACACATCATAGCAACAATGCGTACAGTCAAGTTTCCAACAGATGAAGAGTAAAAATGAGCTACCAAATGATCGTCAAATTGTCATGTCCACATTAATCTACAATTACAATCAAAAACCATAAATCTCAACAAGTCTGTATCAGGTGGTCAGTGGTCTCAGATCGCTCTCCGATGAAAACCACAATCGAGCTCATTGTTGAAAGGACATCAGGTAAATCTTGCAAGTCCAGGTATGAATGCACAGTCAATCAGTTGAAGTCATTTTACTGAGCTCATTGTGTATATGTCACCTGCTATTTTTCTTGTTCTTGTACACATCTCTAACAAAACATTCGGACATGCTCTACAGCACTTAAGCTATACTGATTCACCAAACGCTTCTATAAAAGGGTTGGGTTTCCTGTCAGCATTTATGTATCTAACAATACCATGCATCTATGTACCAGAAGGACTCTAAAGCTCTATTCTGTTAGGCTTACTGTAATGGTTATTTACATTTCTGGCTAAAAGACCAAATAAATTAGGCCCAAACACCCACTGTCATGAGAAATTGAGTCTGTGACTGAGCATGTAATGCATAAGTGATTTACTAGGCTGATAGCCTAGCTTATAGCTTAGCTAGCCTGTTTATGTTTTATGTCTTTATGTCCATTTGTTGTTGTCACTAAGTGAGTTTTTTGTGTGGCACTGTTATGAGGATTAAAACCTGGTTATACTTCTAATATACTTTTAAACTTGCTCATTTTGAGGCGGGAACCCGCAGACGTGCAACAAATTTAATCATAAGGTAAACACAAAACAAAAGTTTCCATCTTGAGCTTCTTCACAGGACTCGACACTTGTAAACACTTGCTCCTCGTGGCTCTCATCCCCGCCCACACTCATCAGCGCTACCAAGCCGACCAATCACAGAGCTTGTGCTACGCGTTGTTGCGACGTGTAGATACATTTTTTTAAGAGGTGCACGTCAGCGTTGCCGACGGCCACGGCAAGGGTCATGAGTCCACGCATAGGCTACGCTGCAGCATATGCGTGCGCTTGACGCAGAAGTATAAATCAGCCTTAAGGCAAACCAAATCTACCTTCGGGTATAAATTAAGTAACCTAACCTAATATGCAACACATTTACACTCTACTCTATGTATTTTTAACAACCCTTTATAAAATGGCTAAGTATTTATCAAAACCACAAAAAAAAAATTATTACATATTACATTATAATATATTATAATAATAATATTACATTGTAAGATTTTTTTTTGTGTATACTTCTTTTTTTTTAAATAACCTTATGTTGCCTATCAAAAGTATCAACTTTGGTACCAAGCTACAGCTGAAGTTCCTGCTAACATTTGAGTGCATTTCTCAAACACTGCTGATTTGGCCATTGTGTTTATGTGCTTAACAGATATGACCGTGATTGGCTACAATTGTCCCTTTCACACATTCAGACCTTTTCCAGAATAAAATAAGAAAAAGTCCTATAATTTTACAGCAATTTACCCCTATTACTCTGTGAAAGCTAATGCTCATGGCTTCAAACTCTTCACAGAGTGCTTACACATATAAAGGGGCACTTGAAAGCCACATCTATCAGCTGATCCGTTAGCAGATTGTTTTTATGCTCATGGATGGATCCTCTAAAACAATTGGTACAAGAAATCATAAATTATTTCTGAGACTATGTAATCTTTTATTTTGAAAAAATTCTTATTTTGAAAAAATGACCATATTCTCTCGATTACATCTTGGTCACTTGAGCACTAGAAACTGAGATCTTAGGAAAGTTTCTTTGTGTAGATGAAAAGGCACAGTGAAGGACCCACAAACTGCCAAGAAATGGATGTCCAACCCATTTGTTAACAAATCAGGTGAATCTAGCATGTCTGTGCAAGAAAAAGATCAACTGCTGGAGATCCCAAATGACAGCGGCCTTTGAGCCGTTCACATATCAAGTCTTTTCGGCACGCAAGTTTGTTATTTCCAACAGAGGTGCGCACCGCGAGTCACGTGACAAGAACTAACCCATAGATGGAACTGACCAATCAGCTTCATACTTTTTATGCAATATAAACATTTTGGGTGACTAATTATCTACTATCTAACAAACAAATTATCAGACAAGCACAGAACAACCCAAACACTGCAGTGCTTTTTCATTTTCTTCATAAATAAAACTTGTATCAGAGAATTCAGCTTGTCATCCTCTGAGAAAACGATTGATGGTTTGATAGATTTTTTTCATATTATGAGAGCAACAGACAGACATCTGTCAGACAAGGAACAAGTGAAGAGCTGTGATAAACCAGGGAAAAGGCAGAAGGAAAATGAATGAATGAAATCTGTAAAGTAAGTGCACTAATCAATAACATTAAAACTGACATTGATTAAATCTTAATCTGTTGGCATTTCTGATATTTGGGAATTAGACTTAATGTAAGTAGAGCAATGTAAGCATTGCAAACATTGTAAACTAAGCTTGGTAGATTCAAATAATGTAAATACATTATGAAACATCAATATCTGTGCATTGTCCATTAATAAAAGCTTATTAGACGTATAGGTAACATGAAGTAATACAAATAATGTATAGTTTTATTCATTATATTTATCTTTTAAAAATAGCTTAAATTAGCAAATAAAACACAAGGTAGGCCTACTGGGCGAAAAGGGGATGTCTTTCAGACAATTTTAGAAGCTGTCATTCATTCATTCTCACCATACTCAAGGTCTTGGTCCCTTGTTTATCCTCATAGCATCCATGTGGGATAAATGTTTAGTAAATCGGACTCATTCAAAGTAGCGTCGCTGTACAAAAAACATTATTAAGGCATATTACACTTCTGACAGTACAGTGTGTTTTCTTTTCCTTTTAATGCACAGTTTTGAGGTAAGGAACGTTTTCATTTGCCATTCACTGACAGTCGGACAGGCTCATCCAGTTCATCAAACTCCGTCTTTTAAAATCTCCTCATAAAAGCCAGCGTATCAGCGCACTGCTACATTGAAAACATATGGTTAAATTCGCGCCTTCGTGATTTATAATTTCGCGATTGGTTCTCAGGATATAGCAGCTTTTGCTGTCAAAGGCAAGTGGCGTTTAGAGGTTTTTGCATGCAAACTTTTATTTCTGAATGCGCTGACGCTGGCATTTGGATTATTAGAAGTAAATCTATTTGTTGATGGTGTAGTACGTGCCTAAAACATACACTCAATGTCAATAATCTCATTTTTGGCAGAAGTGTTAGCAGTTAGCTGCTTTTGCATCTGAACTCTTCAAGTGTTTACCTATACATTGTTAAGAAGTGAGCTTCTACTTATTTACAATGAACCCATCCTTGAAAGAAATGTGCTACCATAGACTTGTGGAAACAGCAGAGTGATAATATGATCCCACACTTTCGATTTTCTTCCCAACATTATTAGCAGGTGGATTTGCCAGATCCTAATGAACTCTCGCTGATAGTATGTTTATTGCACTGCTCCACTAGTTGACTACAACACTACTGTATTTTTCCCTATGTTTAACCGACTAACAAATACTTAGTCAACCAAGCCTGCTCTTATAACATTTTTTTAATGAATGTTCATGAATGTTCATTAAATTTCAGCACTGACATTAGTACCTTTGACCACCCTACGCCCAGCATGAGAAGCTCCTTCACAAGTAACTGTAGATTCTTATAAGTGATTCACTTGAAATACTCTAGGCAGCAGCACATAAATAACACTCAGCATGGGAGACTCGGCAAACAAGTCACAACGCACACAACTAGAATAAAATATTCCATTTCAAAATTGTCTAAAAATGCTCTTAATGTAGACCTCATACAGGTGTATCTACTGTAATTGCCATATTCAAAAGGTAGAGCTGGTCTGCACAACAAGAAAAATAAAAATGAGCCCCGTAATTCAAGCTCTGGCAGTTTCTGCACATTTTAATCCATTGAAAGGCATGGTGGTGTGAGACATGTTCAGACTGATAATAAACTGAGCTGATTCATTGTCATTCAAAAAGAACTCTTGGAAAACATATCCGTGACACCACCAAGTGGAAGAAGTGATCTGACAGGGGGAGAGCGAAAAAAGTGAGAGAGGTAAAGAGCGGTAGAGACTATGTGAATAAACTGTGTGAATGAATGCTGTGGTACTAAAATAAACTTTCTCACCATGGGTGATTCCCACTAGATGAGGGGTGCACTGTCCACATTCTTATACATTAAATGAGCATGACAAAAACAGACAAGACCACCACTAAGAACTTTGATTTACACATGGGTATAGGGCTGCACAATACTGGGAAAAAACTGTCATTGTAATATTTCATTTTTCTGTGATACATATTGTGATATTGAGTGAACTTTCACCAAATTAAATGAAAAGAAGCATTTGGAACGAATTCATTATTTCTGATTGATTGGGATGATTTTGTAGGCTGCATAAGATATAATAAAACAAATCACAAGCATTGTTATACAGTACAGCAAGGATACAAATTAAATAAACGGGAGAGTTATCCCAATACTTTTAAATCATCTTACGATACTATACTAGCTGAAGTATCACGATACCAAGTAGTATTGCGATACTGTAATTCATAACTTAAATTTTAAAGAAAATTGTCAGAAATACTATTTTTTAGATGTTAGAGGTAATTCATAATTCCATTATTATTGAAATAAGTGTTATTTGCATGTCACTTAAACTAAAATTTATTCATTCTTTTTGTTTATTTTGTAGATAACTGACCAACAAATAATCCATTAAAACGAAGATACCTGTACAAATTATACCAAATGAAATGTGTCACAAAAATTACATTTTCCAACAAAATTAGACTGTGAAGCGGTCAAAATTAGTTTCAATGTTTCCTGTTGCTTTTTTGGGGTTTTCATCTATTGTTTTTTTTTTCAGTCTTATCAGGTAACAATCCAAAGTAATTCAAAATTTAACTTTGTGAGTCGTTCTTTTTAAGAGATTGTTGCAGTTGTTGTAGCTACTAAATCATATTGACAGAAACAGAAATTAACCAATTCAAATGTGTTTGAAACGTTAGAAAACATCAGAAAACTTGCAACCTTAAAGGGCTCCACAGATTATTAAAATAAAATGGTCTATTGTTGCACAAAATGTTCGAGCATTTTAGTGACTTTTCCACATGCAACATTATCTATTGTCGATAAACTATTAATGAAGATACTACCGTTAACAAATTACAGTGGCACTGCCAGTACTATAGTACCGGTAAACTGTGCAACCCTAATATGTACATACTGTATATATATATATGTGCAATTCCAGCGTTATGGATGTGACATTTGCAGTAAAAACTCAAAACATACATTCCCATAGAAAGTATATGTTCACATTATATTGAAACATCTGTTTATATTTTCCAGAACAACTAACCACAGAGTTAAGGGATCAGAAAAATATCAATCTGTAAACATGTTTTGTACTTTAAATGAGGAAAATAAACATGCGTTATGCATGTGACCAAAAAAGTATGCGAGTTTGCAGTATACAGCATGCTTTGTAGAAATTCTGTGAAAAACAAAAAATTAGGTCGGTATAGGCTGAATAGGTGGTCTATAATTGTCTTCTTTAAAAATACACTTGACTACATGCTACATTGGAAAAAAAATATTCATTGAATTTACAATTGTTTTTATGTTAAGTGGTTGCAAACAATTTATATGGGCTGAAATTAAACAAACTAATTAAGTTGAGTCTCACTAAACTTAAATTGCTTGTTTAAATTCAGCCCATATAAATTGTTTGCAACCACTTACCTTAAAAAATTGAAAATCCAATAGATCATTTTTTAAGTGTACTGTAGCAATCAAGTTGAATTAGACTATGATGGAAGTAGTTAAAAAATGACATGCTCAAGTTTTCTAACTTCCAATTTTGAAAGGCCTATGACTTTTCCAGCTAAAGAACACCATACAACATTATATATTCATAAAATGTATTTTAATATCTGTTAGCTATATTTTATTCATTTACTAAATATTTTTTCCTGGTCAAAAAAAATTAACATATCATTTTCAAGTGAAATTAGAAAGATCCTAATTAAAATATCTGTTGTTTTCAATTATTCAATACTCTTTTATTTCACTTTTAATCATTTGAAGTCAGCTTGATGCCCCTAGATGAGAACCACTGGTTTAGCCACATCAATTCTAGACACCACAAAGGTCACATAAGAAATTCCACCACAGAATGAGCTTCACATTTGGGTCACACCACTTGGTGAAACATCATACTCCCGCCTACTTTGTAAGCCTTGAGCTACAATTACTAGACAGGCATGCGGGACGTTCATAGTTAGATGAAAGAATCTCCTTTATATACAGATGGGATACAATGAAAGAACACTACTGCATCCTCTTGAGTGGCAATGATGGCATCATTCAATTGTAATTTGCTGAGATGAGGAAAATGAGGCAGGTGGGGTTGATGAGATATGAGGTATGCATCATTTCTGTCAGATAGTTGAACGGGTCTTTTTAGGAGTGTTGTGCGCCGTATATTTTAATACTGATTACATTTGAGAGCAAAAATCTTATGAATGCTTTCTAGTGAGTATTCAGGAAATCACTTGTTTCCTTGTTCCCTTTAAAAGGCATGAATGGAAATGATATACATTGGGTGGCCCAAAATGCACAATGCATGGATTTTGCACGGTTTTACAAAGCAAGTACTAGAGTTTTTTAATGACTTTGACTTCTTTATGAAGGATGCAGAGGTTGAATATGAACTCTTTTGATATTTTCAGTGGATTTCCACAGAGCTAAAAACCTGCTGGTGTGCTTTGCTTAATACAACAACCATCTGATTAGTGGATTTTTTTGTAGATAATGCATTCATTCATTCATTCATTCATTCATTTTCCTTTGACTTAGTCGCTGATTATCAGGGGTCACCACAGCGGAATGAACCAACAACTCTTCCAGGATATGCTGTCACAGCAGGTGCCCTTCCAGCCACAACCCAGTACTGGGAAGCACCAAAATACACTCACATTTACACACACACACACACACACACACACAGATTCACTACGGCCAATTTAGTTTATCCAATTCACTTATAACGCATTTTATTGGACTGGGGGAAACCGGAGCACACGGATGAAACCCACTTGAACATGGGGAGAACATGCAAACTCCACACAGAAATGCCAACTGACCCAACTGGTACTTCAACCCCTAACCTTCTTGCTATGAGGCAACAGTGCTAACCTGAGCTGCCTTCATGTTATCTAAAACCAAAGATTGGTGCAAACTAAACTGAAACTTATCTGGCTAACCAGCTAATCCAGATTCACGGTACAGGCCCTAGGTCTGCCATTAAAGGACACCTATTATGCAGAATCTACTTTTACAAGTTGTTACACATAAATGTTTATTGGTAGTGTGTGTCCACAACCACACCTATTTGAAAAAAAATCATTAAATTTATATTTCCATAAATCAAAAGCAGTCACTCAGACAAGCTGTTTGAAAAACTGTAGGTTGTGATGTCACACTCTACTGCCCACAACTGTTGGAAGTTACTCCAAAATAAGTAAAATCATTGCACTGACAAGTGTTCAGTAGCTATATGCACAAATTACAATAGCTTTCTCCATTTACACCCACAATCTGGGCTGCTAATAACAGTGAATTAATTTTATTTCAGATTGAAAATCTTCCTTCACTCAACAGAGATTGATTTCTGCAAGATTTTTTTAACACCAGACCGCTTTAAGAATGAGTGTCAGAACAGAGTTTTGCTGAAAAGTTGCTTCTAAAGGATTTAACACAACCAATTCCAATTATTTGCGATACAGCTACACATCCAGATGTTTAAAAATCACAGATCCTAATAACCTGTTGTTTCCGATATGTTTGTCAGCTCTGCATTGAATGCAAAGTAAACAGTCGTATATAACACTTACTGTGCCGTTCTGTAATTTCTATCACAATCCATCACAGTTGAAATCATAACTGCACATTCGCTATGAGAAATTGAGTAACACAGCTAAAAATGAAGATGCTTCAGTCATACAACAAGAGTCTCGGTTTGCGGATGTTAAATCATCTTTACAATAGACCTCCATACAGCATATATTTTCTTGTTAGGTGGGCATGCGATCACATTTGCCACATTGATATATGTACAACACAGCCCAACACGTTAAACATGTTTGTTTATAGCATTTAGCAACTTTTGCCACAGGACAATTGTGTGTGGCTCATTAATAGCTGGAAAAGGACTGAATTAATTCTCCAAGTAAGTATTTTTATCAAATAATCAATTAGCAAAAAAACTATCAAAAAAAAAACCTCAAAAACTGTTAAAACAACTTTGTCCATCTTACGAATCAGATCAGTGTGTGTGTTTACTATTGGCAATACACTGCTTACATGTTACACTGCTTACATGTTGCACTGCTGACTCTAACGGCAAAACACTGTTAACCATGTAGCAAACACACACCCTGGGAACCTGATGAGGAAGAGAATATCAAAGTCATACATTTACATTGTGTTTTAATCATATTTCACGTTCATACATTTTAAATGTTCATGGTGGAGTATGATTACAGTTGAACCACTGAAGCCACATGGTTTCCACCATGTTTTTGGTTCCTTTTCTGTCTCGTGATTATTGTGGTCTATGGAGGGTCAGAGAACTCTCAGGTTTAATATAAAATATCTTAATTTTAGTTCTGGAGATGAACGAAGGTCTCAATAGTTTTTAATAGCAGAACATGGTTAAACTAATCGTTTATCTATGAAGAAAGAACAACAAGATACCCCAAAATAATAATTTAGTCAGATAAGAGAAAAAAATTAGGACAAATCTGAGATATATCATCGGTACATCATATATACAAGAAATATTTTACTGGGATTACAGTTTAATATTAAGTAATTGACTAGTATACAATTATAGTTGTGTCGATTGTTGAAATGGACTTTTTTCCTAGCATACAGTAAAAACCAACATGTCATTTTTAAATCATTAAAAAACACACGTTCATGTGTTGTTAATTCATAACTAGCCATGTATCAAGCAGAATTAAATATAAAAAGCTGGTCTGGAGCTCCACAATATCATTTATTTTGCCTGTAAGGGAGTAAATTATCCCTTATAAATTACATTACAGCTCGATCATGTTCAAACCACGTTCTACAGCACAAAATATCATATTATGAGTGAAAAAACAACGCATTTAAGGAAAAGGACAACAATTTGCTATTAATTTATAATTCAGTGCGATTCACCATAACCAAAGGCGTCAAAATAACGGTTCGGTTCCCAATAACCTAGCAACAGCCCTCAGTCACTGGACACCATCAACACACACGACAGCTCGCGGACAAGACGGATGAAAACACCTCTAAATGTGCTTATAATGGAGTGAAAGATCATGGCAGTTAAGTAATGTAATTAACGACTAATGTAAACAAATAAAGATTAGATACGCTAGACCACATACGAGATGTGTGGAATACGTGCGCGCGCACCCCCCTCACCCCACCCATATAGCGGAGAGATGCTATCAGCACCTCCATCATAATGAACCATATTCGCCAAACTACTCTAAAACGCCCCTGAAAGGTAATATTATAGACACGTACTTTACAAAAAAACATTTAAACCAAGCCGTTTAAGCTGTGAAAATACGCCTGAGCATCACGCTCGGGGAATAACGTTAACGTACACGCGCAGGTTGGTGCCATCATCATCTCTCGCGCACCGTCGAGCGAACGCTCTCATCTCCATAATTCATCACAATAAATTGATGTACATACCTGCTAATTGCATGTCCGCTCTTAAAATACCGGGCGGTCAGCGCGAAGCGGTGAGAAACTGTGTTGAAAAGCGTCTGCTCGGTGTAGTAGAATTGATGCTCGGGCTCGGTCTCTATCCGCTAATCCACCCCACACAAAGAGCAGAAAATGGCTGCAAGTGCATGCTCTTAAAGAGACAGGCACCCGTTTAGAACAGCATCTCTGGTGTGAGTCATCAGTTTACCTACTTAATTTTCCCTCAATTCTTCGAGTGGATTAACATAGATATATTGCAAATACTCATTTATACACATTTATGATATTAGTTTTACACAGTATAACGTGGGTCTTTCACAAGAAACTATTTAGATGCCTTTATTTTTATAAGTATTCAGAAGGGGACTCTTGTATGAAGATCTAATGCTGTAAACCTCTTTCATGGTATCGTTTATTGAGGTAAAGTTGGTTTTATATTCGCACATTTTGTCAGTGATAACCTGTGACATGCTCCCTATATTGTTCACCATGGTACTTTGAACATTCAGTCTGAAATCACATGTAAGTATGACTTGAAAACAACAATAGCTTAATTTATTTGACTGTTGACAATGTTGACCTTTGACAGCAATATAATTTCACTATTTAGAATTTGCAAAGAATGTTTTGTGAAATTATGTTATTAAGGAGAAATTGTGAATGTGTGAATATAAAACCAACTTCATCTCAATGTAGTTTATATATTTCTTGGACCCAAGGAATAATTAGCCTCAGACCTTGCAAATTTTAGTAACGCCTCATCATGTTTCTTATTTTCTCTGCATTAGTATGCTAAAAAAAGTTTTCCTAGAAGCGCATTAAAAACATGCATTTATTTGGTGCACACAAGGCCCCAGGCTGCATGTACATGGCACACACTGGCATGCTAGTGTTTCTATTCTGTGCCGTTGTCACAGTAACCAGTGAAGGCATTTGTGCACCAATCAGCAGTAACAGCAGGTCTGCATCATGTGATTATATGTTCATGCCAGTTATAATAAACAGTCTGTGCATTTGGATAGTAAAGTAGCTTTAATGTAATCATATTTCATAAACAATTCAGCTCGAATAGGGTATTGTTAACATTCACATCATTTGGAAATTGCACATAAAACTCTATGCACACAAACAAACCCACTACTAAATAAATCAGTAACCTACAAAGATAAAAATGTGACATTTTACTTAAAACATTGCAATTAGAATAGTTAACATTGTAATTACACACTTGTACTGGTGTAAAATTAAAATTTAACAAACATGGCTCGTGTGTGCCTCCTAAGGGACAGATTTGAGATTGCAGAAAACATGCATAAAACTATATCTGTGAAATAAATAAAGTATAAAAATAAATACAATATGTGATTTGTACAATATACAGTATTTTCAATTTAAAGGGATAGTTCACACAGAAAAATGAAATTCGCTCCTTAATTACTTTGTCCTTACAAACATTACAAACTGTACAGTTGATTTTTGGTGGCTTGATTTTTGTAATGACAGGTCAACATCTCTAAACAGGCTACTGTATATTTGATTTGAGCTGTAGCTGGAGGAACATTACAAGTATTATTATTTTTTACACTTTATTACATAGGATTCAAACATTTTCCCAAAAACGTACCTTTATGTTCCGCCATAAATAGCTAACAGGTTTGCGTTGATATAAGGTCATTAAAAAGTGTTCCTTTTAAGTGAACTATCCCTTTTATTAAGCAAAAAGAGAAAGGTGTGATGATCAGGATCAAGGTTCTTGATCAAGGCAGGCCAGTTCATGCAGGAGAAGTGCAAATGAGGGTCGATCCTCAGGTTTCTGTTAAACAAACATTGTTGTGTTTATGATGCTGTGGCAATAATGACAGTAACAACATTCATAGGTAAATACCTGAATAAACATATTAGGATACAGAAACATCACCTGCTGCAAATTACATGGAAAACAAAAGTAAAAACTGTAAACTATAAAAAAACACACAACATAATCCATATTTGAAGCTCAGAGAGGAACTCAAATGGGAACATGACTGACTTCCTCAGATTGATTAACAGGATATCTTTCCTTGTGTGGTATGACAAGATTTACTGAAACAGTATCTTTTGTTGAGATGATTTCAGTTTATGATGTTTGTGCTGATATAAAGGGACTAAGCCTGAATGTTTGGCTGAACTCACCTCTTTCCAGCTCCACTGCATTAACCCGTACACACTCTGAGGACAGAGCCGTGGTTTCAGGAGTCTATGTCCTGCATTTAGGGTCTCCACTACTTCTGAATTGCTACGGTTGTCGTAGGGTGTGCGTCCCTCACTGTACACCTCCCACATGAACACACCTGCAAACAGATGATTAGGTCAAACCTGAGTGTTGACTGATTGGTGCAGTGGGTTATTTCTGAGAAACACTGCTGATTTATAAAACTGACACCTAAACTGTCACACCCCAACCCAAAGGAAATCACACCCCTAGTTCCACCCCTATCTCAAACAGGGACCTTCTTGCTAACCACTGTGCTGTCTCTGAGTAATTAGGAAACTACATTACCCATGATGCTGTACAAAAATTTTTACCAATCAGATAGATGGTGCCAGCAAAGGCCTTTAGCCCTGCCTACTCTCATGAAGCACCATAAATGACATAAGCTCCATACACTCTTAAAATACATAAATATTTATGCATATTTTATATAAAAAATATTTTTTTTCTACTGATAATATCAGTAACTATAAATAAACAATGAAAAGGGCACAAAATATACAAGAAAAAAGTTTGAGTTCTATTTCCAGACAAACACTGACACAAAACTGCCTTTTTACTATTTCTAACACAACAACAGCATATCTTGGTTCATATTACCTGGCCTAATCTGTAGATCAAATGTTCACTCATTTACATAGCCAGGACTATATTGTGTGTTCATGATGGATCGTCGGTCGGCCATGTTAAAGAGCATTATGAAAACATGGAAACAGAACTGAACAAAACTTGCATATTTTGCTGCTCAGAGAGCTACGAATGTGGGCCACTTTAGGCACTAATGCGGCACTGGTGGTTTTCCTTTGACCCAGACAAAATGAATGTGAGCCTGAAGTGACCCACATGTACAATGGCAAAAGGGGGCCAAAGATTCCAATTCATATATGGGCCGTTTAAGGCAAAGATTTGGCACTTATGGCAAAATGTAATCTGAATGTGAGCCTAATGTGGCCCATGTGGAAAATGGTAAATTTGGCCCAAGTGACCAAGGACAAATATGGGCCACAGTTGGCAAAAATGTGGCATGGTCATTTAAGGGTAACCCAAAGTGGCTCACATGTGTAGGTGCAAATGTGGCCCAGTTATCTTAAGACATATTTCCCCTGGCAAATATTCGACACCGTAAGCTCTGGCTAATGCGGCTATGAGCCTATAGTGGCCCAGAGAAGATATGGACAATTTGGCCCAGTTATCTTAAAACATATGTAGGCCACTTTTGGCAAATATTCAGCACAGTAAGCTCTGGCTAATGTGGCTGTGAGCCTAAAGTGGCCCAGATGAGATTTGGAAAGTATGGACGAGTATCTCTGGCTAAAGATGGTGTGAGCTCAAAGTAGCAGAGGTAAGATTTTGGTAAAAATAAAGTACAGTGATCATTTGATAATTATAGGGGTCAAACCATAACTCTTTGACATGGACATGGGTAGTAAATTCGTGGCCCAGATCTGGCAAACAGGAGCAGACCACCTTGGAGCCATCATTTCATTCTGTATGTCGTCCAGATGTAAGTGTCTGGTGTAGGCCGGATCTGGGCCAGAATAAAAGCAAACTGTGGCCCAGAATAGGGTCAGTTCTGGTTCATTTGTGGTATTCCTATGGCTTAATTGTGGCAAACAGATCTGGCAAACAGGAGCAGACCGCTTATGTGCCATCATTCCATGCGGAATGAGGGCCTGATGTAAGTGTCTGGTATGGGCTGGATTTGAGCCACATGAATTTCGCTAACTGGGTGATTACTGCTGTCGAAAATGATCAATGTACTATCAGTCAGAGACTAATAAAACATTTAAAGTATTAAAAGTACCCAAAAAAGCCAAAAGTTACAACAAATTAAGCAGAATAGAGCCTGTTAATGTCAAGATATTAAGATATTTGATATTTTTCTGCTTACTAAGTTGTTCTCTATATATACCACAGGAAAAAGTGTGAAAGCTGCAAGTAAATAAGCTGAACAATATACTTTGTAGTATATTACTGTGCAATCCAATGCTGGTGTTTACATCAGAGTATCTCCATCATGACATACAGGAAACTGACGAAATCTTGACGCAAGGCAAAACTCTACTGCTGCCTTCACATGCTATTGGATTAATCATGAATATGAGATTTCTAATAGGAATTTGGACACACCTGGGCTAGCTAATCAAGCTCTTACTATGCTTTTCTTGAAACATCCTTGCAGGTGTGTTGAGGCAAGTTGGAGCTAAAATCCGCAGGACACCAGCCCTTAAGGACTGAGTTTGGACACCCCTGCTCTAAAGTATTTACAACTGAAACAATCTGAGAAAAATTCAATACTCAAGTGGAGGAATGGAGGAAACCATTGCTGTTACTGATATTTATTTTTATTATTTTTAAATATTTTTTACCACAGCAATTATATTGTCATTTATGCATATCTAAATAACTATTTGAGGCATACTGTAGTTTTACACAATGAAAATTCCAGCTGCAAGGCGGCACAGTGGGTAGCGCTGTCGCCTCACAGCAAGAAGGTCACTGGTTCGAGCCTCGGCTGAGTCAGTTGGCATTTCTGTGTGGAGTTTGCATGTTCTCCCCGTGTTCGCATGGGTTTTCTCCGGGTGCTCTGGTTTCCCCCACAGTCCAAAGACATGTGCTGTAGGTGAATTGTGTAAGCTAAATTGTCCGTAGTTTGTGTGTGAATGAGAGTGTATGGGTGTTTTCCAGTGATGGCTTGCAGCTGAAAGGGCATCCGCTGCGTAAAACATGTGCTGGATAAGTTGGCGGTTCATTCCGCTGTGGCGAACCCAGATTAATAAAGGGAAATAAGCCGGAAAAAAAAAAATGAATAAATAAATATTTTCCCTCCCAATTTCTGTTTAACAGAGATATTTTTTTCAACGTATTTCTAAACATAATAGTTTTAATAAATCATTTCTTTGTCACGATGACAGTACAAAATATTTTACTAGATATTTTTCAAGATACTAGTATTCAGCGTAAAGTGTCATTTAAAGGCTTAACTAGGTTAGTTAGAGTAATTAGGCAAGTCATTGTATAACGATAGTTTGTTCTGTAGACTATCGAAAAATATTGCTTAAGCGGCCTAATAATTTGGTCATTAAAATCAATTTAAAAAACATTAAAAGCTGCTTTATTCTAGCCGAAGTAAAACAAATAAGACTTTCTCCAGAAGAAAAAATATTATCACACATACTGGGAAAATGTTATTGCTCTGTTAAACATCATTTGGGAAATATTTGAAAAAGAAAAGAAAAATCACAACAGAGCTTTTGACTTCAACTATATATATATATATATATACACAGCAAGCACTTACAAAGCAGTTTTTTTAACATGTTGATTTCAGCAGCGTTGCACAGAAATCCCTAATTACCTCATTTCTGATAAACATGGATGAATATGGACTCACCAAATGACCACACATCTGATTTGCTGCTGTACTTCCCAAATTTGATCACCTCTGGAGAAGACCACCTGACTGGAAATTTGGATCCATGAGAACTTGTATACTGGTCATCCAGGACAAACCTGCAGATACAGGGCTCTTTAAAAAGTGCCTCGTTTCAAAGCAGCTTCAGTAATAATCACGACAATAAAAGATTCAGTCAAGCAAAGTTCATCAAATACACTCACAAAACGTTTTTATAAATCAGCTTGTTTAAACTACTTATTTAAAATGTATTAAGTAAATTGGTAACACTTTACAATAACAGTACATGAATAATGGCGCATTAATATGTAAACTAAACATTACTTTATTATGAACAAATGATAAGGCACGCGCTAATCATGAACTAAATTAACATGAATCACATAAGTTCATGTGTGAATAACAGCTACCTTAATTACTGGTGAGAAAATGTTATTAATTAATGTATTAATTAACATTCAAGTTTAAGCTAAATGTAACCAAAATGAATTCATGAGCTGTTAATGTATGATTATGTCATGACTTTACTTGGAGGGGCACATCATCATAAACTCATCCTTAAACAACTCCTGTGTTTAAATTGTTCATGTTGATGTTAACAGAACCCTTTTCTATTGTTATTCAGTGGAAACGCACTAGACAGATGTGCATAAGGAGTTCATGAGTAGTTAAGAATGGGTTAATGATGATGTGCCCCTCCAAGTAAAGTCATGACATAATTGTACATTAACATATTATGAGTTCATGATGGTTGAATTAAGCATAAACTGTGGTAATTATTACATTAATTAATAAACAATCATGTACGAACAAGTAATTAAGGAGACCGTTATTCACACATGAACTCATGATAGTTAAAGTTCATGATTAGTGCATGCATTAGTTAATCATTAGTTCATAATAAAGTAATGCTTAGTTTTCATATTACCATATCATTATTCATGTACTGTTATTTTAAACTGTTACCAGTAAATTAAATTGACTTGTGTTTGGACTACATGAATGAATTGTGTAGAACTCTATGTTTTTTAGAGGTGCTGCTATTATTCAATTAAATGTTTGATTCTGTTTAACTATGCAAAGTTCATTTATTATAAAAATAGTTGAAGCAATTATTGAACTGAACTAAAACTTCTCTGTCATTTTCACTCGCCTTGTCATTCCGAAATCTGCTATCTTCACCACATTATCTTCAGAAACCAAACAGTTTCTTGCAGCCTATTAAACAGAAGAATGTAAGAACAACTGCACAAACGTTTGCAAGAAACTGACTGATAAAACTCCCTGTTTATAGCCTACTTACCAAGTCTCTGTGGATAAAGTTGGAGCTTTCCAGGTAGGCCATCCCTTCACTTACATCCAAACACATCTCCAGCAGAGCCTCTTGGGAAAGATTGCCTTTTTTGGCCCGCAAGAACTCCGTAAGGCAGCCATTTTCCATGAATTCGAATACCAGGTATATGGGTGAACGCTGAGTGACCACACCATACAACTGCACCAGCCTATTGTGGGATAGTTTCCTGTGGAGAAAGACAACGTGGGAGCAATAAATTCACACGTTTTTATTCTCAGGATATTTTTGAGGTGTACATAAACTGTAGTTACTCACATCATAACTTGTGCTTCTTCTTTGAATTCCTCCTCTGACATAAATCCCTCACGAACCGTCTTAACTGCCACATCCCTGTCTTGCCAACTTCCCTTCAACACCAAGCCAAACTGCCCACTGCCCAGTTCCACACTTAATTTTACTTCATCAGGGTGAATCTCCCATTTATCTGTAACAAAAAAAAATGGAAACAAACTTATTCTGGCTTGTACTTTCAATTAATAAAACAATAGGTGATCATACAAAATTGTATTTGCTAACAAACGGGAAAAAAACTAGTGGTAAGAAGGACAGTGACAAAATATTTAGATTTATATTGACAATGAATTGGAATTTCTGACTGCACTGTAATCTTTTTACTAATCTTGTTCTAAATATGACCGATAATATGATAATATGATAAATATGCCTTTGTGATGGTTCTTCACGAGTCTCTTGTTTGTTCTGAACAGTTAAATTGACCGCTGCTCTTCAAAAAACTTCTCCATCTCTTGCAGATTCTTCAGCTTTCCAGCATCTTCTGCAGATTGAACTCTTTCCAGCAGTGACTGTGTGATTGTGAGATTCATTTTTTCACTCAGTGGATGATCGAGGGACTCAAACACTACTGTTAAAAAGTTACTGATGCTCCAGAGGGAAAAACGAGGCATTAAGAGCCGAAGAGTGAAAACTAATAGAATCTGAAGATCAAGTTAAATTGTATTTAATTTGTGTTCCAGGATGAATCCAAGTATTTTCGGTTATTTCCGAAGGGCAGTACTAAATGACAAAAAGAAGATATTTCAACAAAATAAGAAAAAATTGGACGTCTTCATCCTGTTTAAAAGTTTGTAATGCCTCCTGTTTCCTTCTGGAGCATCAGTGAGCATTTACACTTCCTGACAAAAGTCTTGTCCTTGATCCCAGTTGTAAGAGCAACAAATAATAACTTGACTTCTAGTTAAGTTCTACTCTCAGTAGTGATTATTAAACCACACTGAACTGAGCTAAACTGAACTGAACTTAAACACTACAAATTGAACTACACTGTTCCTATTTACTATGACCTTTTATGTAAAGCTGCTTTGACACAATCTACATTGTATAAGCGCTATACAAATAAAGGTGAATTGAATTGAATTGAATAGTTGATCATTTGGAAAAGTGGCAGAAGGTTGTTTTTTTTGATGAATCATCTGTTTAACTGCATCCCATCATCACAAATACTGCAGAAAACCTATTGTAGGCTACATAGACCCAAGATTCTCACAGAAATCAGTCAAGTTTCATTCCATATAAAAGTTCCTAAAAGCAAAGAAGGCCAAGGTGCTCCAGGATTGGCCAGCCAATCACCAGATAAGAACATTATTGAGCATGTCTGGGGTAAGATGAAGGAGGAGGCATTAAAGATGAATCCAAAGATTCTTGATGAACTCTAGGAGTCCTGAAAAAAACTCTTTGCCATTCCAGATGACTTTATTAATAAGTTATTTGAGTCATTGCAGAGATGTATGGATGTAGTCCTCCAAGCTCAAGGGAGTCATACACAATATTAATTCTGTTTCCACTGCACCATGATGATTTTATATTCTATACTGTACATTATTTCTGTTAAGTGACAAGACTTTTGTCTAAGCAAAGTCAGACCTTACTGTCCTAATTAAATAATCAATAATCAAGGCATGATAATATTTTATTTTGGTAAAATAAGCATAATCTAGAGGCCTTTGCCTTTCATATCAGCTATATTTGATACCAAATGATCAACTAGAAGTCAAATTATTATTTGTTGTTCCTAGTGCTTATAGGATACACAATCATACAAAAGATGCTGTAAAACAGAAGAATCTTCAGAAAATGTAAGAGCAGCAGTCAGTTTAACTTTTCAGAACAAACAACAGACAACAGAACAACCATCACAAAGCAGAAAATGTACTCGTAGATCATCAGGAAACCACACACAGTATTGGAAAGGAAGATTATGTAAACTTTTGGAGGGGCGCTATTTGAATAATTTCGCAAAATATTTGTCTAGTGATCTATATAAACATATTTTATGTAATATATCTTACTTTAAATTATACTAGATAAAAATAAGCATTTTGTATTATCACTTTGATTTCATTAAAATT
This sequence comes from Danio aesculapii, assembly GCF_903798145.1. NCBI lineage: Eukaryota > Metazoa > Chordata > Actinopteri > Cypriniformes > Danionidae > Danio > Danio aesculapii. The sequence goes on from NC_079448.1 coordinate 36,154,871, forward strand.
ATTCACATGTAACAAATTCTTTAACAAATAATTTGGTAAAAATATTTTTATGTTTATAAAAGATGTATGTCACAAACAACTGCACCTTTATTTTTATATATTTTTTAAATATTTTATTTACTTGCATTTATTTATTATTTGAATTTAAAATACATTCATCATATCATCAAAAAATAAAGCTTCTGTATGTATACAGTGTTATGAAATAAAAAAAAAAACAGCTGAATTTACCTGATGACAACTCCTTGATCCTTGCAGAGTGTGGAACATTTCTAGACACACAATGCCTCAGTCTGGTGATCAAACCTTTCACAAAAACAGGCACAAGAACAAGAGAAGACTCTAATTCACTATTCTTCTTGTGGTCCAACTTTCATATATAAAAACACTTTATTACAATGCCTCTAACAAACTAGGGAACCAACAAAAAGCATCAAAATTTGTATAACGAATGTTATTAGCACGCAATATACAGTAAAAGCATCTCTTCATATAAAGTTTACCTGCCGGATTGTGTTGGTGGTAGCGGATGAGCTCTGGAATGGTGGGGAACAAATATTTCTCAGCTAAGTAATACAAGACTTTTTCACCTTCACTCTGTACTTTGATCTGGTAGTGCTTAACTTGAGGACATTTCTCTCCATTAGACCTGCAGATGAGCGAACGTCAGAACATCAAGATATATTTCGAGATATTTCTTCCTAAGTGATTGTAAAGAAGACTTTTGCAGTATTTACCCTGAAACTCTGGTGAATATGGACACAGTGTAAACACCTGCATGCTTAGAATTACGGACCATGAAACCCCCATCCTTGTTCTAAAATTAAAAGCATAACGTTAACCATAAACTCATGTGAATATCAATAGTTACTAATATGACTACACTGTAAAAAATTATATGATCAATTAGTCCTGACGGCATATGTTTTTAGGCCTTCGTAACTTATTAAACTAAGTTAATCATGTTCTAACTTAATTTTATAAGTTACACAAGCTGTTTTAAGTCAGTTTAACATAATATATGTTCAATGGACTCGTAAGGTAATTTGATTTAGCTTAAAACTTTAGGGCAACCAGGATTTTTTTTTCAGTGTACAATAAATGAGAAGGTCTACAAAAAATATCATGACATTTGTTGCACTAGAAACATTTAGTAACTGTCTCAAACGTCACATGTATGTCATGTCTTATATTTAAAAGACAACATGTGAAACTGCCATGACAGGAAACACACCAGCCACATTCTGGTTAAAGGACTGTTGATTTCTGTTTGAACTCTGCAAAGCGCCTGCAGATGCTGCTCTTGCAGGTTTGCAAAAGAACCCCAACAATCTGCAGTGCCAAAAACTGTGAAAATGCACTGAAGTGACGTACAGATTTTGACTAAGTGTTTAACAAAGTCGAAGTTTATGGTTATCTGACTTTAAGACATGGAAACATTCGTTGATATGAACGCAACAAGACTGCTGTTTGTTTTTTACCTCTTGCATTAATAAGTCCTCTGCCTCCGTTCGATTTATGTCCTTATTGTACCATCTGTATATAAAACCACAATGCATTAGAAAACCAAAATCAATGCAGTACACTAAAATTAAATAAAAATCATTGGACTTACTTCATTTTTTTAAAGGTGAGTGGTTGCAAACTATTAAAAGGGCTGAATTTAAACAAACAAATTAAGTTGAACATTTTACTTGTTTAAATACAGTTCGCACTGCAATGTAAAAAGTGATTCGTTACTTAATTGCTTTAAAAGCAACAAGTTGACATTACAAAAATAAAGTAAACCCATTGTAACTCAGAACTGTTAAGTTGACTTTATTTTTATAATTATGCTAATTGTTCTTACCTTTTTAAAGTCAACTAATCCCCTTTTATAGTGTCAGACTATTTTAGCACGCATGTTTTCAAATAATTATTGTAATTATTACAATATTACATATTTGGTCTATAAAATCTACAATTATAGCCTGTATTAAATTTAGAAGACACACTGTAGTCTGGAAGAGCAGATTTATTTTAGTTACTGTATTTCATTTTGCTAGATACAGAAAAGCTGGGGAAAAAACAAATAAAATAAAGGTGTATTGGGGAAAAAGTGATTAGTTTACTTTTATTTAAAATAAGTGATTACAATTTGCATAATTATAAGAATTAAGTCAACTTAACCATTCCAGGTTACAATGGGTTTACTTACGTTAATTTGTAAAGTCAACTTGTTGCTGTTAAGGCAATTGGTTTACTCTCTTTAAGTAACTAATCACTTTTTATAGTGTGTATGAAATGCTGGGTTTCACACAATTTCTTCACGTTGTCCAAATTCAAATTGATTAATAGGATAGGGTAAACTTTATTTGACCCCTAGAGGAAATTTGTCTTGGGCAAAAAGGTGCTACAACATTGCTCTAAACACACAATAAAATAAATAAAACAAACAAAACAGTTAAGAACAAACAGTTAAGAACATACATTGTGTACAAAATAAGACCATATATAACATATAAACATGAAATATATAAAGCACAGAACAGAGTCAGGTGCTAATGTACTACAGGTGCATTGTTCTTGGTAGAGTTCAACAGTTTTATCGAGGTAGGAACAAACGAAAGCTTCAATCTTTTGTCTACACATTGGCATTCTCAGTCTTTTTCCTAACAACTGATATTCCTGTAACAGCTGATATTCACTGAAAAGAGGATGTTTGGAATCAGCACTAATATTTATTGCTCTTCTGATTAAGTTCACTTAATTGTTTTTACAAATTTAAGTGGATTGAACATAAAACAATTAATTTGCCCCTAAAAAAAATCTCAGGAATTGTTTTGATTCAGCTCATTTTAAATAAGTAGTTTGAACAAACAGCAAAAATGTATTTAATGAGTGCATTTAAATTGTTTGCAACCACCTTAAAAAAAGTTAGTAAATCCAATGAATCATTTTTAGTGTATTAAATCATTCAAATAAAAAGGTTAGATTCTGTAACACATGGAAAAGAACTTACTCAAATTTCTCAATGTTGTTTGATAGTTTTTCTGTAACGTATATGCATGGCACTGAACCAACATTTCTGTATTAGGAGAGAAAAAAAACGTTAAAAACTTAAAAGTTATTCAAAACTGTTTCCACCCTTCTTCCATGCTCATTATTATGCAAAGCTTTAGCAAGTATCCTATAAATGTGTCTAGCCATCATTGTTTATAGTCTGCCTGTATAATGAAGGTCTTATTTAATTACCAACCCTGGCCATTACTGAATAATTGTCCAATCATACAGATGTTTTGTTGTTGTTGTTTATTTATAGGTTATTAAATTTACATTTCTATGAGTGTTTTGGTCAAATATCAGCAGCATGAGTCACTGCTAAAATAGATAATACATATTTAAAGGTTTCTAGTGCTTTTTTCAAATGTAAAGAATTACATGAGAGATTTGGTGCTCATATTTAAACTACAAATGTGTTTCGTTTTTTGACATATCATTGTCACAGCTCCAAACATTTTAAACTGTTAAAAAGTTCAGCAGTTCAAATCAGTTAACTGTTGAATACAATGTAAATCATATATGTTTCATCATGTAATTTAATTATGTAATTCACTGTAAATGGTGAGGATTTTTAATTGATTTAGAATCTTGGTCTAGTTCATATTAAGAGTTCAGATGCAGAAACCTCTAAATGTCAATTGAAATAGTCTTCTAAAATTAGCATTTTATCAGGCTCCTGTGTGTAGGTTCAGTAATTTCACTTTTATGTAAAAGATGAAAGTTCTTTTCATGCTCTTTAATGTGAAATAACTCAACGTAACAAACGAGGCTATCTATCTATCTATCTATCTATCTATCTATCTATCTATCTATCTATCTATCTATCTATCTATCTATCTATCTATCTATCTATCTATCTATCTATCTATCTATCTATCTATCAATCAATCAAACAATCAGTCCGTCCGTCCGTCCGTCCGTCCGTCCGTCCGTCCGTCCATCCATCCATCCATCCATCCATCCATCCATCCATCCATCCATCCATCCATCTATCTATCTATCTATCTATCTATCTATCTATCTATCTATCTATCTATCTATCTATCTATCTATCTATCAGAATAGTTATTGTTTGAGACTGTATTCATGCCTGTGAGAATTCATGTTGGAAATGATGTGGCATTTTGATTATTGATATTGTTTGGCAAAGCGTAAAAAACAAACTGCCAAACAAAAAAACCATCCATTTTACTGTATTAAACTTCACTGTAAAAAAAGTTGACAACTTAACATTTTAAGGCAACAAAATTCAGAACATTTTTGAGTTTCCTCAACATAAATCGAGTCAAGTGCAGTAATTGCGTTGAAAGTTGCCTTAAATTTTTAAGTTGAGTCAACAGTTTTTTTACAGTGTTCGGAATTTGCAGTGGAGGTATTTTTATAGGTCATTATACTAAATATAGCTTACAACAATACAAAAAATGACAGATATTTACCCATCTTTGTCTTTCACTGTCCACCAGTTGGGTTCGGAACAATCAACGATAAAATACTCTTCATCTTTTTGCAGAGGCAGATCTGTGTGTTCTTTAGGGGTGAAATTCCTCAAAGCCACAACAATCCTCTCCTCTGGCTCTGAGGATCGGCGCTAGAGGAGTAAAAGACAGCTCTGTTAACAGCATTTCTTAAACATAAACTATGGTCTATTATGTAGTAGACATTGAAAAAAACTATAAAACTTGTACAGTGTCCATATAATCTACTAACACTAAATTATGCATGATGCGATAACCCTAAATCAAACCCCAATTTTAACCGTTATTCAATTAAAGATTATTTATATAACGCTTTTTACAATAATTCGTTTCAAAGCAGCTTTACAAAAGGTGCACTAACTACATTACTGCATTACAATCAAAATCAGAAAAGGTAAGGTTATTAGTTACCATAACTTTAATAGTAACTACGAATTTTAAGTAATTAACTAGTAACTAATAGCTTTCAACAGTTAAAATTTATGTTATATAAACATAGTTAACCTGCATTTATATACTATATAGGTGATGTGTACATGTTCAATCCATTTTATAACCATAAATTCAACATGTATACATTACACTCTTCAAAACATTTCCCAGAAACTCTCTAAAGCTGAAATTTGAGGATTTTTGTAGCATATTTCAATCATTCAGAATAGCAAAGTTAAATTACTATAAACATTTGTGCTTTTTATCCAAAGAGTACTGATAATCAGTCTAATAGCAGTTTGGAATAATACATAATAATACATAACTGTTTAATACACTGTTGTGTTTCTATACACTAAATCAATATAAACAATTAACAAAAAGTTTTAGCCTTTATACTAAATTAATATCACTCAGTATGTAATGACAAAGACTAACACTGTAAAATAGAGTGCAAGCCTATAAATAAAACATATTCATAAAGATGAAAGTAAGAAATAAAAGACTGAATGACAAACCGATGGATCCGGCGTTGGCGGAAGAGGTTTGGCTGTGGAATGAGATGAAATACATTTGTGAAACTGATGAAAATGGATTTATTGTTTGTCATACTGCACATTATACTTATTGCATTTACAGACTCTACATTAGAGTGATAAAGAGATTTCATATGAAGTTGTTTTATGTATAGCAAAACATTAAAACAAAGTGTGCACCTCCATTGGGATAGTATTCGCTGCATCCCGTCGCCAGCTTCTCTGTCTGCTGACAACATCTCCATTTTCCTTCTACCCAGAAGTCCGGATGGTATTTCAGGAATAAGCTGTTATTTTGTATGGCTTCATTGGTGGAAGAACATATTACATAAACAAATTATTTACATGTATAGTTGAAGTCAAAATGATTAGCCCTCCTGTGAATCTTTTTTCTTTTTTAAATATTTCCCAAATGACGGTTAACAGAGCAAGGATTTTTTTCACAGTAATTCCTATAATATATTTTCTTCTGGAGAAAGTCTTATTTGTTTTATTTCAGCTAGAATAAAAGCAGTTTTCTTTTTAATTTTAATCCATTTTAAGGTCAAAATTATAAGCCCCCTTAAGCAATGTTTTTCGATTCTCTACAGAATAAACCACTGTTTTACAGTGATTTGCCTAATTACCCTAACCTGTCCATTTAATCTAATTAATCTAGTTAAGCCTTTAAATGGCACTTTAAGCTGAATACTAATATTTTGATAAATATCTAGTCAAATATTACTGTCATCATGGCAAAGATAGAATTAATCAGTTATTAGAGATGAGTTATTAAAACTATTATGCTTAGAAATGTGTTGAAAAAATATTTCCGTTAAACAGAAATACAGGGGGGCTAATATAATTCAGTGAATTTTTCAAATATACTGGAAAAAAGGTTAACTAGTTCATAGTCCCCTATAGGTAATATTTTTATTTCTTTATTTAAAATGAAATAAATTAGACATGTTGATGATTATGTTTACAAATGATAGATATGTTTATTTACAGTTTTATTTTGCATAATGCAATGACAATAAAGAAAAACAATAAATTAATTATTTTATCAACCAGTGCATCAATCGACTGAAAATGCATTGTATTTTATTTCTTTAGGCCGTGTAGAGTTTTCAAACAGCTGCTCACCTTCCTTTAAAGCTTTGACCCATTTTAACCTGCAGTCGTTGTCTGGAGCAAACACATACAGATAGTAGCTGTCATGGATGATCTGTCAACAAACAATAACAACCAAATGAGCTAATTAATCTTTTAAGCAGTTCTGTATATACAGTTGCAGTCAAAATTATCCTGTGACTTTTTTCAAAAATTTCCTGAATGATGTTCAGCAGAGCAAAGAATTTTTCACAGTAATTCCTATAATAGTTTTTCTTCTGGGGAACGTTTGATTTGTTTTATTTCGGCTAGAATAAAAGCAATTTTTAATTTAGGTCAACATGTTTAGGTCAATATTATTAGCCCCCTTAAGCATTATTTTTTTCGATTGTCTACAGAACACTGTTAGACAATGATTTGCCTAATTACTCTAACTTACTAATTTACTAATTAACATAGTTAAGCCTTTAAGCTGAATACGATCTTGAAATATATCTAGTAAAATATTATGTACTGTCATCATGGCAAAGATAAAAAAAAATTGTTATTAAAACTATTATGTTTAGAAATGTGTTGAAAAAACACATTCTCTCCGTTAAACAGAAATTGGTTAAAAAATAAACAGGGGGGCTAAAAGTTCTGACTTCAGCTGTATATAATATATACGTGTGATGTTGATGCTATATACAGGTTCTTATATGTATGAGAAGTTGGACTCCGACAAAGATATTAAACAAACCCCCACTTGATACTCACCTGGAAAGGATACTTGTAATCGCAGGGAATGGGAACATCACTGCGCACAATCTCCACACACTTTATATGAGATAGCTCGATGCAGCCTTTTTGAGTTGGCTTTTTCTAAAATTACAATTTACATGTTATTAAACTGTGCATTCATTTTTGTTTTAAATAGTGTGACATTGCACATATTAAACATTGAAGAATGATAATTAAAGTGAATACATACCCCGGGACGTTGTTCAAAGTAAGCCAGATCCTGTGTATTCAGTATGAATGTCCTCTCTTTGTAATTGCACGGTGATGTTCTTCTCTTCTGCTGTGACTTCTTGTACAGCGTCTCCTTTAGGATGACCCTTGGGTACATGGTGAATTTGGGATATTTAATCACCACGTAGAAGGTTGACTCATGGCAAATGAGGTGTAAAAATCATTATACACTTGCGGAGCTTACAATCATGTACAAAACTACAAGTTTCCGGAGTCGATACTTAGGTAAACCACTTCCTGAATACAAAAAGACGATCTCTCCGGCAATCACAAGCATGCACACACACACACACACACACGCTGCTTCTCCTCCTTCACTGTAACTCGCACACTCACTCATGCATGCACACACACACACACACACTCACACTTACTTGTTCACACATAGGGAATTCTGTTGTTAACAATATTTATAGTTTCTCTTATTGCAGACTTAAGTATGACACACAAACATATTTAAATCTTTCAGTAATTATTATGTTTATTTTGCTGTTTCTTTGTATTGTTACAGTTCTCTCAACAGAGATCGTCATTTCTAACTTAACGTAGCCTTTTGTTTTTTGCTTAATTGTTGAGCTTCAAATAAGTCAACTGAAATGAAATGTTTCAATTAAATGTTGTGCATGAATTGGATTTTTTTTAAGTAAATAGTCACTCATAGACAGAGGCGGATTTAACCAATAAGCACTGTAAAACCCAACAGTCACCTTTATCCAATGAAATGAGTGTAGTTAACTCAAAATTCACTGAAAGTTAATTCTACTCATTTAAAAGGAGTTTTGAACTCAGTGTTGAAGGTAATGAGTTAATTAAATATCTCATTACTTCAACTTAAATGTAGTAAGTTCACCGTACTCATATAGATTAGTTTTTTTTAACTCAAATGGTTTGCAGCAATAGGTTTCCTCAAACGGTTTGGGTAGACTTAACTTATTAAGTTTTACAGTACTCAGTTGGTTTGAGTTCTCTTCATTTATTGGGTTTTTCTGTGCTCAAATTGCTTCGTTCACTCAAATGGATTAAGTTCACTCATGAGGATTAATTTTTGAACGTAAATGGTTTGTTGCAATTGGTTTCCTCAAATGGTTTGAGTTACCTTAACTTTTTGGGTTTTACAGTGCAAGGTAAGCGGCCGTTTAGGTCCCTAGGACATCTGGGAGCCCCCAATAAATATCTAGAAGTATAAATTATACTTATAAGCTATATATAACATTGTTTGGGTGAATACGAGAATTGGGTAAGCTAAATTGTTCGTAGTGTATGTGTGTGAATGAGTGTGTATGGATGTTTCCCAGAGATGGGTTGCAGCTGGAAGGACATCTGCTGCGTAAAACATATGCTGGATAAGTTGGTGGTTCATTCCGCTGTGGCGACCCCAGATTAGTTTTTCTCAGTGGCTTTGGTGCATTTCTCAAAACACTATTTACATTTGCACAACAGTTAATGTATTTCTCAAAACAGTTAGTCATTCGTGCACATGATAGTAGCAGTTTCTCATTCCTTCCAACAAATTGCAAATGCTTTTGGACATGCATCAGTTACTTTTACACAACTCTCTGCTGTTTTATAACAATATCATTTGCTTATATCATGTCAGTCAAAATGAACTAAACTTGTGAATGCTGAATAGTCATTCCATATCAAACTAATAGTCCTCATTTCATTACTTGAGTCATTACATATAAAAATGTTGAACTGGTCGTCAAAATCTGTCAAGCTAATTTTATAAAAAAAAGTAAATCTATTTTTTTCCCTGAAAAATGTCTTCTAAATTGAACAATTTCATGAATGATTCACAGACCTATGTATGTTGTAGGTTCAGTTCCAATATGTACTGCAATATTGTTTACAGTTGTGCAAAGCTCTACCCAAAGGGAGTTATGTTTGTTGTAAATAAGGGTGTATTTATTATTTTGCACAATGCTGTGAAAAAAAGAGCATATGCAGTCAAAATGTGAAACATATACGTGTCTTGTTCTCAGATACCTCATTAAATGCAGTGATGTCTAACTTTACTGTAGTTTTCAAATAGCTGTGCAAATAGTATATAGGGCTGTCTTGAGCATTTTTAGGAAGTGTCACCAAAATCTGACTTTTTTACATTGGAAAAACTGTACAGAGTAAACTGTCATAATGAAAACATGAAAAAACCATTTGACTATCTTGTTCATAAACAATTGTCTCAGGACTTTTCATCTTGATGACACAGACACTTTCATTGACATCAATAGTTGATTTTGAGGAATGAGCTATCCATTTTGAGCAAGTGACACACTTTTGCAGGTTATCAACTAGGTTTTGCCGTTTGTACTAATTGTTTTGAGAAATGCATTAAGTTCATTTAAAAAATTTACAAAAACATAATTATTATGTTTGAAGTATTTTTTACTATTTGTTTTTCAGTATTAATAAATTAGGAAATTACTATGATAGCTTTAATAGTTTGGCATATTTACCTTCGGCCCACCCCCTCAATCAAGTTTGGTTTTTGGCCCTTCGTAAGAAAAAGTTTGGGCATCCCTGGTCTATAACACTAATGTAAACAAAGCCTGAACGTGAAAAAGAGGGATTTGCTTAAACATTTCTGCTTAAATTCCCTCATGCAGAGAGAAGACAGCTTATAATGGATAATGTACATAAAACATACAGGCAAAGTTTAAAAGGTCTGTAACCCCAAACATTAATAAGACGACTTCATCAGATTGAAAATAACAGTTACTGTACACTTATGTTACAGGCTACAACAAAGTACAAAATGAAATCAATTTGTGTGTGTGTTGGGGGTGGGGAAAATATTTAAAAATTCCAATATTCATAACAGTTATGTCTTACTTTTCCTCTTTTAATTTATACTAATAAATATATTTATTTTCACAGCAAGAAAGTTGCTGGTTCGAGCCTCGTCTGTGTCAGTTGACATTTCTGTGTTGAGTTTGCATGTTCTCCGGGTGCTCCGGTTTCCCCCACAAGTCCAAAGACATGCGCTATAGGTGAACTAAATAAGCTAAATTGTCCGTGTATGTGTGTGAATGAGTGTGTATAGATGTTTCCAAGTACTGGGTTGCACCTGGAAGGGCATCCGTTGCGTAAAACATATGCTGGATACGTTGGCGGTTCATTCCTCTGTGGTGACCTTAGATTAATAAAGGGAGTAAGCCGAAAAGAAAATGAATGAATGAATGAATGAATGAATTTCCCCCAAATATTAACTTGGCTGTGATAAATTTTGGACAGTGATCTTAAGTTTTTTTTTTTTTTTTAGATTAGATCCAGTTTTGGCTTTGGTACTGACTAATCTAATGTATTTGCACAAATTTAGCCTATTACTGTACTGTACACTAGAGAAAATAATGAGAGATCTATGAAGGGTGTACTTATTTACCCTGAACAAGATATACATGTTTATATAATTTAGCGTTTATTAGAATTAAAACTAAATCAATATCAGAATGAATGAATGAATCAAAAGCAATGTAAAATGCACAGAACAGTATAAATAAAAACATTTAATTTTATAACCTTCTGATATGCTCATCTTTCTGAGTCGTTCTCTAAAGCTAGGCTACCTATAGGTGACCTGCCAGCACAGAGTGTAAGTAATATATCGTATAATGTGAAAAGTAGCAGCAAGAAGCAACTTAATAGTGCAAAATTCTACTAGAAACATGCATTATCTGTCCCTGAAATAAATTCATAAATACAGTGAATAAAAAGTATTTCATCCCACAAATGTCTAAAATGGCCTGATGGTTAATTTCTGTGAGTTGTTCTGTAAAGGAATATGTCATTCATTTGATTCTCATTCGTTTTTCTTTATTAAAACACTTGCACAAATGTACAAACCCTGTCATTGTCCTCAGCCCAATTGAATCTACAGCTTTAACAGTTTGGTTATGATAGAAACTGTGATTAAGAAACAAAACTTCAGAAATAGCAAATTTAAGTTGGTTTCATTCACATCAATTGATTAAAAACGTTAAATTCTGAATAAATTCTGCAGAAAAATTCAATTACAATTGTCCCCGTGTTTCTGTCAGTCCTGTCACATTTGCATTAAATTTAACATAAAATGCGTCATAAAATTATTGGATGGAGAAGCTGACAGTGATCAAGGATGCGTTATATCATTGAATTGCATGATTTTTTGAGGACGACAAGCTTAAAGGTCAGGTAAGATTTTTTAATAAGTGAAAATATACGTTTCTGGAAGAACGTCCCAAGTAGCATCTTAATAGCAGACATAATGACCATAATGACACAATACAAGCGTTTATGTTCTGACGTCAGCCGGTCTACATGAGACAAATTTATGTAATCAACATCAGGATGTTAGTTTTGTCGTTATTAATGCATTAAGGAGAATGCTGCAGACTGGGGGATTGCTTAAATATTTATCAATCAGTCGAACGACGACGTCATTGAACACAATTTTGTTTGGCCCCGCCCTAACGTGACTTAAGCCAATGAAATACCTCGTAGCTGATGACTCGCGAACCAATCCGTTCAGTTCATATTTAGACCTGAAGAAACCGAGGACCGAGACATGCAAGACGATTTGCTCGCTGTTTTTATGTTAACTAAAAATCTGTTTACGTAGTTGGCAAGACTCTTCTTCAGTACAACAAACAGACTCGGTATGTATTATCTGTTAAATTCAGTACCGACGAAACCCGTAAGGTTAAGCGCTTTGTGAATCCCTGCATAATTTATCCGTTGAATGTAGCATTTAGCTTGTAGCTGATAGCTGTATTTAATAAAAGTATCGTTGAATTAACAAACCTCTATTAAGTTTGTACTACTATTCTACTAAAGCAAACGTCTATGTGACGTTACATGGTTTGTGAAAACGTTTAATCTTAATTATTAATACAAGTTTATTTTAAATGTAATGTGCTTTAGTAGAACGAGATTTTATAACTTGATTTAATTTCAGTATAGACCATTGATTTTAGTAGGCTAAACCTTTCATTTTATTGTTAATATTTTCTAATGTTTGCTATGAATTCTATCATTTGAAGCTAATTGCTGTCTCCTATTTATACATCACAGTGTTGACATGGCATAACATGGTTTGCTAATCAATAAATAGTTAGCTCTCTCTGTTAGTTTTAAGTCAGCTAATATTATGGAAGGGCATAGATGTTATGGAAATTAGTATTAGTAATGTAACTACTCCCATCATTCCTTCCTCTGGCATATGTGTAAATATTAGATCTATTCAGCAGGTGTTAGAACATTAATTGCAATGGCATGTCAATCTAACATTTTCCCAGCTTGTAATAATCAATCAAAACACTCATCATTTTCCCAGTCTAGCTGTGTGTTGTATTGCATATTGTTTAAAGTGCGTTTAACAAAAACTTTAAATCAATGTAAAGGTGAACATTATTAATGTTAGAGCATAGCTTAGCATTAGAACATGGTATATTATACTGTAGTTTACTCATTCTTTGCATTCGCTAATTAGCATTTCACTGTAATGACAAAAAAAATAAATTGTTACTAATATATGAATTACTAATACAATTTGTATATCAGAAAACGTACATTGTGTATTATACAGTGTAGTCTACATCATGCATGTATATCTAGGTTTTTCATTAATATTACATCTTATTTTATTCTTTAAATCACGTGTTTATAATTAGATTGGCGTCACATACTCCTCCTCTTCTGTCTTTAAATGCGCTACTCCGGTTTCTCAGTCCCACCGTTGCAAATCCTTCTAAGTATTTTGAATGTGCAATTGCTTAATTTAAATAAAATATGTTCAAGACAAGCTAATAAGTTTCTTATTAGTATATGTACACTACCAGTGGAATTTCCTGCAATATGAAGGGGCGCCACCTGAAATCTTGCCTAGGGCACCAAATTGGTTAGTGCCGGCCCTGCATTCATTCATTCATTCATTTTCTTTTCGGCTTACTCCTTTTATTAATCAGGGGTCCCAACAGCGGAACTTATCCAGCATATGTTTTACGAAGTGGATGCCCTTCCAGCCACAACCCAACACTGGGAAACACCCATACAGACTCTTTCTTACACATACACTATGGCCAATTTAGCTTATTCAATTCACCTATAGCACATGTCTTTGGATTGTGGGGGAAACCGGAGCACCCGGAGGAAACCCACATGAACAAGAACTTGCTATCTCCACACAGAAATGCCAACAGGCCCAGCTGGGCCCACTGCACCACCGTGACTCCCTGATCCAGTTAATAAATACATTAAATATATATTCTTTCTTTTCTAGACTTCCAAAATGGGGGAGCCACAGCAGGTCAGTGCTCTTCCACCGCCTCCAATGCAGTACATAAAGGAGTACACTGATGAGAATGTGCGTAAAGGACTGGCCCCCAAACCCCCTCCTCCTATCCGAGACAGTTACATGATGTTTGGCAATCAATTCCAATGCGATGACCTTATAATTCGGCCATTGGAAAGCCAGGGCATCGAGCGCCTCCACCCTATGCAGTTTGACCACAAGAGAGAGCTGAAGAAACTAAACATGTCCATCCTGGTCAACTTTCTGGACCTTCTGGACATCCTCATCAAAAGCCCTGGCAGCATTAAGCGAGAGGAGAAGCTGGAGGACTTGAAACTACTTTTTGTTCACATGCATCACCTCATCAATGAGTACCGTCCTCACCAGGCAAGGGAGACGCTTCGGGTCATGATGGAGGTTCAGAAGAGACAGAGGCTGGAGACGGCTGAGCGTTTTCAGAAGCACCTGGAGCGGGTGGTGGAGATGATCCAGGGGTGTCTTGCTTCACTGCCTGATGATTTGCCACAACCCAACAGCTCCAGCATGGGGGAGGCTGGTGGTGCAGCTGGAAGCTCTAGACTGAAAACAGAGCCCATGGATGTAGATGATGTAGCGGGCGCTAGCTGTATGGTTTTACAGACGGACAAGAATATGCCTGTTAAGAAGGACAAAGTCTGTGATAATGATGCTGCAATGTGCCGTATTATAGATGAAATGACTTGAGCTGTCAACAAACTTTTTTTTTATTATTATTATTGTTAGAAAAATGTCAGTTTAACATTGTTACAAACTACTTAAACACAGTCAATAAGCAGACAGCAACTACAGACAGTTTTAAAATGTAACACAGGGCCAGCCTACAGTCAATAAAGTAGACCTAAATGTGTAAAATAATAAACACCTACTGGTCTTTGTATTTTCATATCACTTGCTGTGCAGTTGTTATTTATAGTAAGTTTGGTTGTCCGTGATATGTGTGTCCATGACAATACACCCGATTTCGGTGTTAACATCAAATCAAATTAACAAAAATGATGCACAAATCTAAATCTATATATGACAAATGGGTGGTTTGAATGATAGTGGCGATGTTAAAAAAAAAAAGGTGTATATACAGTGCTCAGCATATATGAGCACACCCCTCATAAATCTATCATTTTAATATTTTTATTAGGAAGCTATACAATATTATATAAGTGCATAAACATTGGATTAGTCAGCACTGAAGCCAAATATGGAGCTAATGTAACAAAATAACTTGCGATAACGGTCCAAAAACTAGTACACCCAAATGTATATGTTATAGAAAAATATTAAATACAAATTTAAAAAAAGAGGAAAAATCAAGAGAAGCAAAAAAAAATTATAAATTTAATTGAAATGTAGTTTGTAATTTTTTATCAATATTTTGCTTGAATTTAATTGTATTATCTTTTGATTTCTAAATATGTTTGGTGACTAAAATATTATTTTAATAAATATATCTGTTTAATAAATCTGTTTTGTTTAAATGCACCAAAATGGTGTGCACTCAATTATGCTGAGCACTGTACATATATGGATTTATGGTTGATAGTTATGTGTTTGAGTAAAATGTCATTTTTTAAATTGTGTATACTATGAATGAAAATTAAAATTTAAAAATGTAATTAAGATTTTTTTTTTTTTTTAAATAACAAAATTATGTGATTTATATGAAGTTTTAGACTTGCAGAACTCATTTTTTTTTTTTACTTTATTAGAGTTGAATCAGTTTTTGGAAACGTTATTCTGACCCATTGTTTTCTTTAAAAAAAACTACGTGATTATTTTTATTTAAATTTTGAAAGAAATGTTATCAGAACTTTATCAGGGTTTCTTCAAGTCAAATCTAAGACATTTTAAAACCATTATGAAAGAAATTTCAGTCTTTTAAAACATATATAAAACTATTAAAGACAAATGTTATTGTAAGGAAAATAATTAAACAATATTGGTAAATAGAGTTAATAAAAAAAACTTTTCTTAACTTTTATTCTGAATGATAGTGATTGGATGCCTTTGTTGGCTCGATTGGGTAGCTTTACATGGACATAGGAAAAATAAGGCCTGTTAAAAATGACCTACAACATAATATTTCAGCAAATATAAGACTTTTTAAGGCCAAAAATTGTGTTTTTAACATCTAAGACCTTTTAAACCCTGTGGATACCCTGTTTATAGAAACCTGACTAACTCCTATCTAATAAATCTAGAGATTTTTCATCCCCACGCATTGTGGAAGTGCCATTTGTACATTATGTATAATATGAATATTATTAAGTCATTTCTGTACTTATAAAACTGCTGCCCAATAACCTGCTCCACAAGATTGCAGCAGATAATTAAAAAAAAAACTTATGCGATGTTGTTATGTGATTTAGCCATTTTCAGTCACATGCTCATATGATGCAAATTTTATGAAAGAAAATAGTTATACAACCTTTACTACATTTATGCAACCTTGTGCAAGTGCACTTTAGACTGAGAGACGGGCGTTTAACCAGCTGAATAATTGTTTCCTCGACAAGTAAACACAACACCCTTTTATTTGCAGCGTCATCTTATGTTGTAATGTCCCTGTTTTAATAATGGCTGACAAGTATAAAACTGAACACAAAGATTTATCAAACTTCTTAAAAAATGGACGGCAAAATAAAAAATCTAGACAAATTTGAAGAGAAATATGAAGTTTGTGACAATGGCTGTAATTGTGGATAAGAATGCAGAATCTACACAAAAATCTAAAGCAAAACCTCTTTATAATTGCTGAAATAAACAAAGAGGAAGGAAAGGACGCTATTAATGATCAAACACGATTATTGAGCACCCATATGTCCAGTTTGTTTTGCAGGGGTCTGTCGTTGAATTAGTGCGCGAGATTCCCTGTTATGAAACTCGTCGTTCGCTGTTTCACAACAGGAGAGGAACGCGGAGCGGGGAGCCAATGGGAAGCGCCGCAGCGCGTCACGTGTTTTTATTTATGTAATGTAATGGTGTCAGGAGCGAAGCGAGCATAATCTGCGTGCTAAACAGAAGAGAAAGATGATGGTCTCGCGAACTTTAAAACAGGTAAACAGAGACCCGTAGCTTGCTTTGTAATTTGTCCTTGCGCTGCGTTGATGGAGTTCGGAGGAGTCAGCAAAGCCACACGGATCGGACTGAAGAAGGGGAGTGAAGCTATTCATCATGCACAGCAAGGGGAAACGATACTCTCACAACAAAGACTGAGATATGATTGACCATGGATGAGCATAGATGTTAAATCTAAATGGTCACCTTTAAACGTCAGTCGGAAGGGAATCCCTGTAGCATGCCATTTCGTAGACCGTTTATAAGCAGTGATCGCGAAATGAGATAAAGCTGTTAAACTATTGGTCGTGTAACTTTTGAATCATGTCAGATTGTATGCTGAAGGATCGGGCTTTGTAAGTTTTGGCAGAGCGCATCAGCTGTTCAAGTTTCAGCAGGAGGCTGTGGCCGGATGAAGGAGTGGGTCATGGATCTGCTGGAGTGCCCGATCTGTCTGTTCCTCATGTGCGAGCCCATGACCATGAGCTGCGGTCACTCGTTCTGCAGGAGATGCATGGGTGCCTTCTTGCCCTCGCGATGCCCCACGTGCAAAGAGAGATTAAAACAGAGAGATGCAAAAAACATCAAAAACAACGTGCTACTCTTTAGCATCATTGAGAAATGCTGCCCCGAGGAGACCAAGATGAAGTGCCACATTCAGGAGAAGCTGAAAACCAGCGAGTTCACGGAAGCGCTGCGTATTGCGGATGAAGGAATCGAGATGGGTAAGGAGGAGGATGCAAAGAGGCATTATCTTATGCAATCACGCTGATGTTTATGTATAACTTACATTGTGCAACGGGGAAGGGTTGGTGTCCCGTTTCGGTTATGCAAACTATGGCTGTATCTCAGGGCAGGGAACAAAATTGATTCAGTTATATTGTTTGGGATAAATACTGCAACTGAACGGTTTTAGTGGTGTTTAGATGACTTACGGTGCTCAAGTTGTTCTGAAGAGTCGATTTTTTTGTGAATCAAAACAAACTACCCAACCAGTGTTGTTAGGATGCCAAACAAATGACTATTAGAAGTCGCTTCATTTGAGTGATTCGATTTTACCCGATTCTTATAAATAAACTCGGCAAACTATGGCTGTGTCTCGGGGCAGGGAACAAATTGATTCAGTTTTTTTTGGATAAATACTGCAACTAGACAGTTTTAGTGATGTTTAGATGATTTACGGTGGTCAGGTTGTTCCGAAGTGTCGATTCCTTCTTTTGTGAATCAAAAGAAATTAGGCAACCAGAGATGTGAATACCGAACAAATGACTCTTAGAAGTCGGTTCATTTGAGTGAATCGATTTTATCTGATGCTTTTAATTCAACTAGAAAAACTATGGCTGTCTCAGGGCAGGGAACACAATTTATTGTTATATTTTTTTAGATAAATACTGCAACTAATTGGTTTTAATGATGTTTAGATGATTTACGGTGATCAAGTTGTTCTAAAAAGTCGATTCTTTATTTTTTTAATCAAAACAAACTACTCAGCTAGAGTTGTGAATATCAAACAAATCACTCTTAGAAGTCGATTCAGTTGAGTGTATCAATTTTTCCTGATTCTTTTAATTCAACTAGAAAAAACTATGGTTGTCTCAGGGCAGGGAACAAAATTGATTCAGTTTTTTGGGGGGAATAAATACCAGAACTGGACCATTTTAGTGATATTTAGATGATTTACGGTGCTCAAGTTGTTCTGAAGAGTCGATTCTTTATTTTGTAAATCAAAACAAACCACCAAACCAGTGTTGTGAATACCGAATAAATGACTCTTAGAAGTCGGTTCATTTGAATTAATCGATTTTACCTCATTCTTTTAATTCAACTAGACGTTACTACAGTACGTTATCACTGTGGAATAACCCTTTTTTTGCCAAATAAAGCATATGAAGGATTTTTGTGATGTTTAGTTCCCTTTACTGTGCAATAACCATCATTCAATTCAAAATATTCGAGTCGATTCATTGTTTTGTAATTTAAAAACACAGCACTAAAGTCAGAATGCCTTTTATGGACCATTTTGAGGGATGTAAACAATAACAATAGTCCTGACGTATTTCCTGTTTTACATTTAAAATTTTCATAGCCTCTTAGAGTCCAAAAAGTTCCACATATTGATAAATAATGTTACGATAGCTGTTATAACACCATGCTATGATTGAATTTCCTCTTGTTACAAATATGAAATAGTTTGACAACAAGCAGGAAATGTTCATGGGCCAATGACATCACCACAATGAAATGGTCTATAAGGTGTTTGTTTATTTATATTAATAAAATTATTTGATTTATTCTAATCTGATTTTAGATGATATATTTGTAGACAGCTTTATATTTAACATTTCTTTCTTCAAACCGAATTATTTAAAATGTAAATGTAAACCCCAAACTGCAGTTTAAATACACTTTGTATAATAGGAATGTATAGCACAGAATAGTAGGACCAACATAGCTACACTGTACTGTATATAGACAGCAAGTATACTATACATAGAACTGTATTTTTGGTGCACAATAGATTCTGTTGATATTAAAGGTGCCTAGGTTTGTTCTAGATAGGGAACTAGAAAGAAAAAGAGAGATACAACTTAAATAGCAAATAAAATTAAAGTATATTCTTTCTTTTTTTCTGTACTGGATATTTATAACCCATAATAATAACTGGAACTTCCCTTTTATAGGACATTTACGCAATGACAGCACACTTCATTCTGCTGAAGTAGGTCACTGAGTTTGTGAACCTCGTACTTATTAATGAAAAGGTATGCATTTAAATGTGTGATCATTGAATAACTAAATTAGTGCAATGTTACAAGTGCTCCTATAGTATTTCAATCATGCCAGTTGAGGTCATCACTGTAGAAAAAAGCATCAGAAAAATGATGTAATAAATGTACCGAGTGCATGTTTTGAATCAGATCAATCCCACACTATCTGTAAACGCAGGTAGGCAGAGATAATGAAAGCCATATGCAGCAGGAGTTTGAAATCTGTTGTTTTTAGAAATGTTTGCCCTAGATTGCAGCATTTTAACACTGCGTGGGTTAGTTAGACTGTTAGAAATTGTCTTTGTGATCCACCTACTCGCACACTAGTGAGTGGAGCTTGTTAAAAGCAACAGTGATTTCATAAGCTCAGGCATCATAAAGGGTTAATGAACAGCGGAGAAAGTGGGTTAAAACAGGTTGTCGGCAGCCGATATCACAATCAGACGGAAGCCAAGGTTAAATAAGGTCACGTTAGCATCTCTAGGGCACGCATAGCTGAAATAACAAGTCCCCCAAGGTATACGACATACACAAAGGATTATATAACATATTGTAAGATGCATTTATGATACTTCTAGGTGCAATGAATGTTTTCTTTAAAATAATAAGCTAGTGAGGTTTGATGTTACACTAAAGTTCTTCTCTTGAACATATGGCATTACTCTTAACCGTACCATTTGGCCTTTAGTGAATTAAGTATCATTTTACAGCCACTAAATGTCTGCAATTATCCGTCTAGTAACACGAACCCTCCGAGGCAAAACTGAGATGACTGTCAACTCTTTGAATGCAATTAGATGCAGTTTCCTGTACGCTCAGCATTCTGCCCCACATCTACTTTCCCTCTTGTGTAACTGAGGATCCTATGACATAATCTGGTTTTGTATTGATAACAGTGCGGCTATTTCATCTGTCAAAGAGCACATACAGCTGGGGAAAAATTGTAAGACTACTTAAAAATGTTGTTCTCTGGATTTATCAGGGTTAGATTTGAGTAAAATGGTGCTATTTGTTAAAGTATGGTCAAATTTATTCCAAATTTCTAATTAAAATATTGTAATTTTAAGTATTTTTTTTCTAGAAAATGAAAGTCGGTCAGCATAACGTTTTTTTTTTTTTGTTATTTTATGCAAGTGCACTAAAAGTAGGGCTGGGCGATATGGAAACAATGCAAGCTCGATAATTATTTTCCATATTGAACAATAATGATATATAATTCAATATAAGTTGTTAATGGTTCCAGATTTAAAAGAGTATCCCAATAATGACTGAAGCCACAAAAATTAGAGGGTCACAACATTTTTGGCCAATAAATTTTCAGTGGCCGAAAATTCAGTATACAGTAACATTTCTGCTGTGTGATTGGCTCTTATATCAATATAGAGTAAAAAAGTCCTGAGCTTATCATTGTTATTAACATAAATTTTAATCGCAATTCGATATAATATTGTTTATCGGCCCAGCCCATAACTTAAAGTCATTTTTATTTTAAAGTGGACTTACTATGCCACTCTTTACAAGATGTAAAATACGTCTCTAATGTCCCTAGAGTGTTTATGTGAAGTTTCGGCTCACAATACCCCTCAAATATAATTTTATATTTCTTTGACGGCCTCTTTTAGACTTTGATCCAAATTGTGGCATTTAGGTGAACATCGTTTTAAATTCAAATGAGATTGTGCTCACAGTCCTTTTTAAAAAAAAGTGCATGGGGCTAAAATGTGTTAGCATAGCGGCATCAATAGATAGATTCAAAGAGATTCAGAATGGCTGTATATGCATGTTGTGTCGTCCCAAACAGAGCACTAACGTTTTTTTTTACAAAGCGAAAATTCTAACCATTTCCCAGATGACATTTGACGTTTGCCAAATTAGTGAAATAAATGACCAAACTACCAAATAATACCTGCCATGAGTGTAATTGCATTATGCAATAGGCATAAGCTTTCACAATCCAACATCAGTGCCTGAAAGCTCCGCCTCTTTCGCTACATGAGCACAGCCACAGCTGTTGAGTGTGTGAAGTGTCCAACAGTCTACACTTCTGTTAACGGGTCAGTAAGTGCATCATCCGGGTATTTAAAGTGCACTAATTCTTTTTAGAGTTTTCAGTGTGAACACACTATTACACTATTTATACCACAAAATGGCGTAGACTAGTGCATAATTATGTGATTAGGGACGCAACTAAAGTGTTTTTGCAGACTGTTTTTATGAAGTGTGATTATAAAAAGTACAATTAATACATTTTTACCATTAGGCGCTGACTATATGCACACACTGTTGCCACACAACTGTGTTTAAACCCCTTATAAAAGTGATTTTTACATAATAAGTAAAATTTTAAATAAATTTTACTACTTTAAATTAGTAGTTTCCAGAATAAAATACAAAATGACACTTTGCTCAAATACATAATAATAAATCATAAATGTTATATGCGTATACATTTAAATGTACAAATAAATGTAAATGTAACTATGTATTTCTATTCCTCTGTGCAATTATTCATAGAAGTGTTGGATTTGTTAATGTCGAATCCCTTTCAATAACCTCTAATACATGTTCATAATTTCCTTCCTTTTTGTCTCCTAGTATGTGAACTCCATCCATTGCATTTGACCTATATGCATTAGACAGCGTTTTTACCTTCTTTTTAGCATTATGTTATTAGATGTTCATTTAATCCTAACCGAGTGTGTAAGTGCTCACCCACTTGTTCTGGAAGCATCTTTAAAATTCAAACCACCTAAGAGGTCAGTCACAGCGGTACAGACATTTGAAGAAAAGTATTTAAAAGCTGAACTAACAGACAAAAGATACAATACTTCTTAAGGGTTAGAACTAGACATGAAGTAGCCATATAATAAGTGGGTTAATGTAAATTTGTTCATCTGCTTTGTGATTACCCGGTTGGGATTTATTCTGTTAACAATCAAGTGGATGGACATTATTTTGAACTAATGAAATCTCTATTTCAATTGTTACTTCAAATAACAATATAAAAAAGCACAACTGGCTGTTTTTGGGAATGGCATTGCACGTTTATGTTACAAATGCCTATGACTAATACTTACAGTCTATTAAATGACAAGCAGCAGAGATGGTCAGCACTCAATTTATTATTAATACTTACAGTCCTACTGAAATTAAAATGGATTTATTTTGATATTGCAATGTGTGTGTTCTCAAGTCACATCGCAGGATATCCGATGTTAAAGTTGGGACTATAGTCGATCAACAATTGAGAATACGTGAGATTCGTGGAGTCATTGCAACGTATAACCATAACAGAGTGAAACTTTATCATTCGCATTTGTTTTAAAGGCATTTCAAGAAAGTGTAAAGTAGGTCTTTGCGATTAATCGAAATCGATTAGTTAAATCGCAAGAGGCTGCAATATAAAATACATATGTATATATGTAAACAAAAATAACAATAACATCTTCAAAACCAGTCCGCTATGCTTCATAAAATTAAACATGCTAGCCTTTCTACGACGATGTCGTGAGGCATCACAGGCATGGTATCGGTTGTCGTGAACTATGCCACATTACACGAGAAGAAATGATTGATTCTTGTGTCACGATGTCCATTTGTCGTTTACGACTTCCCACGACACTGTACGTCAAGGAAATTGTGCCAAAATCGTGTGATCTGAGCTTTAGAACTAGCCAACTGAGTGAGCACACTTTTGTTCCGCCCAATCAGAATTATGCAACTGAACTACACCCACAATAAAAAAAGAGAAGAAGACAAAAAGAAAAGCGCTGACAAGTGGGATTATGGCGTCTGCTGCTTCAGAAGCAGTAGTTGAGGAATTAATATAAAAGAATAACATTCGTAATATGGAAATATTTTGGTTTCAAAGTCACAGAAACGGAACAAAAACAGGTGATTTTTAAGAGCTGTCACAGAATTGTTGACACAGCTTTAAGATTACTGAGCTGTAGCTTGAATTAAATTAAAATCAGCTTGAAGCTTGAATTCAATCGTAAATCAAAATCGCAATATCTGTCAAAAAATAAAAATAAAAAAAAATTCGCAATTAGGTATTTTCCCCAAATCGCACACCCCTGGTGTAAGCATCAGGCACAATAACGTTAAACATTTGTAACTTTAATGAAATTTTTTTTACTGATTTATTAATACAATGAATTAATACAATGGTATATACAGTATTTGCATATTAGCATATTGCATTGATTAACAGCCTGAAATCAGACAACAGATCTCTCTCTCTTTTTGTTTATGGCTATTTAAAATACTCGTTAAGTACTTCTCCTAAAAATAAAGTAATAAAATACTTCTCTTACGTCTCAAGTCTCTTGTCTGAAATTTTTTCATGTATCTGCAGCCCCTGACGATGTGAGTCTGAAAGTGTGGCGGGCTGAGGCCTGCATGGGTCTTCGTCGCTTTTCTGATGCCCTCCGTGACCTGGATGACCTATGCTTTGTGCGACCCAATTGGACGGAGGTGAGGGCTGTCTTTGTTCATTTATATACTGGATAGAGACACGGCTTTTGTTTAAATACTCTCTGGTAATTGGAACTATTTTCTATATTACTATCATTAATATCATTATATCTTTTTACAGATTGGTCATCAGTAGTTGTTTTTATTGGGGCTATATAAAGTTGAGTTGAACCCTCTGCATGTACAGTTAATGTGCTATTATTTTAATAATTATTATTTTCTTAAATGTCTGAATTCTTATGATGTGGTATTATGGCAATGACTAACAGTTTCATAATTATCCCTCTTGGTATGGACAAAGCCCAGTGTGGGAAACACTGACATAATTGCTTTAAAAAAATATATATATATATATAACACTTTTATTCAACAGGGAAGCATTAAATTGATCAAAAATGACAATCTTTCCAACACTAAAGATAATAAGAAATGTCTTGAGCACCAAACTAGCTTTTCTAGTGGATAATGTAACACTGAAGACTGGAGCAATGGAGCTTTACCATAACATGAATACATTTCTTTGTGAAATATATCAAAAGAGAAAGCAGTTATTTTTAAATTCTTACACCATTTCACATTTAATAATATCTCAGCATTGGTGAGCATAACACATTTTTCCAAAATATTCCAAAAATTCTTGCATAACCCAAACATTTGAAATATATTTTACTGTACTAAAAAAAACATGTAAAACAGGGTGGAAATCATTTCTGTGTTCATAAATATTCACACAGTCTCTGTGTTTTACAGGGCTTCTTTCGTAAAGGGAATGTGCTGCTTGAAATGGGCAGACAGACCGAAGCCCTTATCCAGTTCTACCGTTGTCTGAAACAGCATCCTGACTTTGCCCCTGCTAAAAACCAGATTAAAAAGGTGGGCATATCTGAAATCTATGAAATTATCACATAGTGCATAACAATAGCAACGGGCAACACATCAATAAAAGATGTATAATTCTTGTATAATATGCAGATCTTGGAAGCAGAGGGCATGGCTGTGCCGGAGGAAGTTCCACGGATCCTGCATGTTGTGTCTGAGTATTTGCAGGATCCCTGTCCAATCACCAGCTCTGTAAGCCCCTCATGCACAGATGCTCAGCGCTACTCCCACACCAATGCTGAAGGTCAAAGTGATCCAGGGCAGGTGAGATGTGCTTGCAGCACTAATGCTCTTGTAACTTCATTTCTGAACTGTAACATTGGTAATGCAAGCAGAAATAACTGAAAGATCTGGGACCAGTTCTAAAAACAGCTTGCACTAGTGTAAACCTTCTTTTACCGTAAAAAATTAACTACATGCTAGGGCTGCACGATTAATTAAACAAAGATCACAATCTCAATTCAACACTACACACGATCTTAATGCTGCTTTTTTTCTACAATATAGCCAATTATATTTTCAAGGTCAGGAGAGAAGCGTAAAGGCGATCGCACAAGTCTTCAAATTGTTTTATACATTGCTCAGCAACATAGACACCTCCAAATGGTGGTGTATTTATAAAGTATAAGTCACCCCAAAATATAATTACTGTTTTAATGTAAATTAAATTAAATGTAACATAATTTTTTCCTCAGAGTGACGGTAGCCATGACATGAACTGCACTCGCCAGTGAAAGTGAAACCAAAAGCGCGCACATCATTTACTTGATCATATTGCATTTTAGAGTTATGATTACGACAAGCATTTGACATGTTATTTCTTTCATAGTGAACACAGTGTTGTGCATGCAAATAAATGTTTACAGGGTCAGTATAACTACTCTAGCCAATATAATGTTGAATATAATGCAATAGGGGATCTGATAATGACAAATGTATCAATTTATCAGTGAAAAAAATTATCTAATAATGTTGTCAATTAAAAATGGCAAACATGTCTCAAACATAATAATTCAACTTTAGAATTATGAATAGTTGTATTCTGATGTCATCACTTTACTGTAAACTAACGACGAGGATAAAATTTAAAGTCTGTTCAAGTCCACCATTCCAAGCCTATACACAATGTATAATTTTAACCAACAGTAGACCTACACATAAGCCTAATATTATTATTGTTGTTTTACCATAAGTTTGAGAAATAACAATAATAATAGCCTACTCACATTAAACTTTATTTTACATCTACAGAATCGTGAGAAAATTGTGATCTTGATTTTAAGCAAAACAAATTGCGATTCTCATTTTAGCCAGAATCGTGCAGCCCTGTTATATTTAATTGAAGTCAGAACTATTAGCCCCCTTGTATATTTTTTCTACAATTTCTGTTTAACGGAAATAAGATTAACACATTTCTTAACATAAAAGTTCATTCATTCATTTTCTTTTCGGGTAAGTCCCTTTTTTAATCCCGGGTCGTCACTGCGGAATGAACCGCCAACTTATCCAGCATATGTATTACGCAGCGAATGCCATTCCAGCTGCAACGCATCACTGGGAAAGATCCATACACTGTAAAAAATCTTATGTGCTATTTACAAAAAACAATTGTGGTAACACTATTGCACGTATTATTTTTAAGTAAATTTCAAGACTTGATTTTTTTAGCAAAAACCACTTGAATGATTCATGTGAAAATTACTAAATGTTTTGAGTGATAAATGAAGATTTTAATATTATTAGCGGAATGTGCTTTTATAATTTAAGCTAATCCACCACCATTTACTCATATTTATTTTTTTTTAACAAAAACCACTTGAAAGAATCATGTGAAAATTACTAGTTTTTTTAAGTGATAGATGATGATTTTAATATTATTAGTGGAATGTGCTTTTATAATATATGCAAATAAATCACCATTTACTCAAATTTATTACTGAAAATTACTCATTCATAAAATGTAAAATATTTAATGTATAATGAAATACATACACAATACATTTAGGCCAAATATCATTTTATTACATGTTACACTGATAACAAAATGGTACAATATGTTAAACAAATCTATATAAAATTTACAGCAATGTTAATCTCTGATAAAAATTCCTTTATCCATGTCATGGAAAAAACTGACCTGTCAACTTTCCTTTGTAGGAATAGTCACATTTTAGACAATATTTGACAGAATTTGTGTATTGCAAACTTAATATTCGTTTCTTTGTAAGTGATTTTAATTTGTGGAATATTTGTATAAATCCAGTTCAGCGATTCTAGATTTTCCAGGCTAGCCATGACTCACTTATCCTCCAAGACAATGCAGAAGTCCTCATGGTTGGTCATCCCTCTGACAGACAGCAATTCTCTGTGCATTCCCACACTGTAAAATAAACATTTACGTTTATTATATTGAAATTATGCAGTTGTACATTTCAAATGTTTAAGGTTTACTAAAACACATTAAGGAAATATATTAAGGAAATAAACCATTTCTTTTTATATCTGTGAACAGTAATTCTTCATAATGTTTGAGTAGATGTTGCTGACTGACACAAATACACAAGTATTTTGACTTATAATGGACAGGGTGTTTAAATGTATACTAGTGTACAGACATTTATAAAAACAAACCATGTTTATACAAGGAATAGTGCATTCAACAGTGTAATACTTGAGCTATATATTTTTTGTAAGCATGCAAAAATATAAAATGCCGTTTTTGGAAGATCATAAATATCTGAAACAGTTTGAGACACTTACATTGCACTCCTGGATGAGCTCTTCATCTTATTCATACAGATAAACCAGCAACAGAGGACGACATCTCTCATTTCATCCCTGATTTAATGTGAGGTCTGATGCAAAAAAGTGTAGAAATTAGTAATAATAATAATAATAATAATACACAAATAACATTATTAAAAATACCTGATGTATGGCACCCATTCTCTTTATCAAAATCTGCCTCAATAAACTGCTCCTCTTT
Source organism: Danio aesculapii (assembly GCF_903798145.1). NCBI lineage: Eukaryota > Metazoa > Chordata > Actinopteri > Cypriniformes > Danionidae > Danio > Danio aesculapii. The sequence continues at coordinate 36,182,926 of NC_079448.1, forward strand.
AGTGGGAAAACTCTGCAAACGTTTTCTTCATTAAACTGAAAAATGAAGCAAACAAATATTAGTATTTATGTACAGTATTTTATATAAACAGTTCTTTACATTACATCAGCAATGCTGTAAAAGGAACCTTATGAAATGGAATAGAACTAGCTGTACATAAACCCCATTGAATAGCTAGCTAACTTAGCTTAGCTTAGATTTACCACTTAACAAGCTCACTGTTGTTCGTCTGCTTAACTGTTGCCTGATCGTTGCTGTTAAATATTACGATGCAAATAATTTGTTCAACTTCATTATATAATTCAGAATGAACATTGAAGCAAATCAATTTCAAATAGGAATGGGTGGTTAAAAATACCCATGTATCCCTATATACATCATATGGCAAAAACTAAGCTCCTGAACAAGTTTGAACAGCATGTGTCTTTCCTGAAAGAGCTTAGACTACTTAAGACAATAAAATGATAAACTGTTAATGCTTACCTCTTAACATGCTCGCTGTTGATCTGCTCCTTCAAAATGTCGTCTGATCACTGCCGTTGTTGAGATTCAAATGCAAACATCTCAATCAAATCCACATAATTGAGTGAATTTTCTTAAAATAAACGTGAAGCCATCTTTCCTCAATTTTATTAGCTTAACTGGTTTCTCAAATTAAGCTTAATAATTGCACTAGTTTGCTTAAAAAAATAAGTAAAATTAAAATCTTAGTTATATTAGCGAAATCTTCTTAATATTTTATAGTAAATCCAGAATATCAATTTTTTAAAGAAAATATGCTCATTATTTTTAATGACCACATTAATTTTTTTAATGAAAATTACAAGCCTCAAGATTCATTTTTTACAGTGTACACACTCATTCACACACACACACACACACACTATAGACAATTTAGTCTACCCAACACGGGGAGAACATGCAAACTCCACACAGAAACATCGCCAACTGATCCAGCCAAGGCTCCAACCAGCGACCTTCTTCCTGTGAGGCGAACTTGCTACCCACTGTTCCACCATGCAGCCCACATAATAGTTTTAATAATTAATTTCTAATAACGGATTTATTTTATCTGTACCATGATGACAGTAAATAATATTTTACTAAATATTTTTAAGACTGTATTCAGCTTAAAGTGACATTTAATGGCTTAACTTGGTTAATTAAGTTGACTAGGCAAGTTGTTATCTTTGTATAATGATGCTTGTTCTGTAGACAATCGAGAACAAATATAGCTTAAAGGGGCTAATAATTTTGACCTTAAAATGGTTTTAAAAAATAAATAAAAAACTGCTTTTATTCTAGCTGAAATGAAACAAGTAAGACTTTCTCCAGAAGAAAAAATATTATTGGAAATACTGTGAAAATTTCTTGCTCTGTTAATTTGGGAAACATAAAAAATAAATAAATGAATAAATTTAGGAGGGCTAATAATGTGGGGATTATTATTATTAGAAGATCTGTGAAAAATCTGCATGACCTTATTGCATATGCATTTATAGATGCTACTTTTCAGAAACAAAATTTAGGGGAGGAGAGCTTTTAAATGAATCATGTTATATGATTTACTAACGTTTACTGTGCTATGATTAGACGTTCTCTACACTGGTTTAAATCTGCTAAACTCACCCTCAAGAATTTCTCCTGTTTTGTTCTAGAATACAACTAAAACGAAGCTTGGCAGCAGCAGCAGCGAGTGCTGTCTGAGCCTGTGTCAAGCTGTGTCCTTTCTCCCCACTGCTGAGGATGATGAGGAACTGATGATGAAGAGAGAAGAAAAACATAACAGAGGTGACCATATCTTACTCCCTACAACCAAATACATGAAATTCTATTTACGTGTGTGTGTGTACATATATAGATATGGTTTCAGCTACATTCATTCTTCCATTGCGGGGCGCCACGCCAAAATTGATCCCGCCACCGCTACATTACCGCTTTTCATTCAAAATATTTAGTCGTGTTTTTTAATAGCGGGTGATAATCACACCAAAATGTATCTAAAAAAGGTACGTGAATTATAACAGCGCAAACTTTTCTGTAACCGTAGTAGTGCTGTGCATCATTTGTTTAATCCTTTAAGGTTGCATGCTGACTGACTGACTGACTGGCTGAATGACAGGTACGTGATGCGTGAGGTCAGCAAACACGACGTATAGCCGTTTCACTTTACTTCAGGACGCATTAATGCCTCCCTGTAGGTCTACTGGAGACATTCATAAATATTCCTAGCAAATCTAATAAAAGTTGGAGACATACTCGTTACATAAACGCACTAAATCGCACTTCAGCAGCGTTTATTTGAGAGCACACAAGAAGATCTGCGCTTGAGCAGCGTGTATTTTAGGGGGCGTGCAAGAAGTTTTGTGGAAGCAGAGGAAATCGGCGCGCAAGCAAAAACATTCACATGCTTATAGGCTATTATATGAATGTGATCTCGAATTGTAATACTGTGCACACATTTGTCATTGAAATAACGCCGCAGATAGTCGGTAGATCTGTGTAAAAAAAAGGCCTGCCGCCACCGCTGGAAAAAATCCTAGAGGAAACACTGATATATATATATATATATATATATATATATATATATATATATATATATATATATATATATATATATATATATATTCAGCTTCTTTAAAGGGCACCTATGGTGAAAAATCTACTTTTCAAGCAGTTTGGACAGAAATATGTGGGGTGATATAAACACACCCAGTCCTTTTTTTTTTCTTCAATTTAACAACATAAAAACAGTGAACCAATTGTAGCGGTTTTCAGAACGATCCCCCCGCCCACCAAATTGATTGACAGCTGCGCGCATTAACATGTCCCAGTAGTCACATGTATAATCATATCAACAAGACCAGACGTGCGCAAAGCAACCGGGAATAAAAGGTGTGTTCAGTTTGCTAGGATCATCAATCATCATCAAATGTGATCAAGAGTAAGTTTTACATGTTTAAAATGTTTTAAAACAGAGCACGTGTGTAATGAATTTAGATTTAGCTTAGCTTTACTTCATCAGCACAGCTGCGTGTCAGAACAATTATAAAAGAAGACGCTTCAATCCTGGTTTGTGGACGTTAAATCAGGTTTATTTTGTACATTAACATAACAGATATCCATACAGCAGTGGATATTAACCTGTATCCTGCCATATTAGCGTGAAAAAAAGAGTGCAAAGCTAAACGCGCTCTGTCTGTCTGTGTGTGTCTGCCTGCTGCGGTGTGTGTGTGTGTGTGTGTGTGTGTGTGTGTGTGTGCGCGTGAACTTTGTGTGACTCATCAATGCAACTGCACAACAAATACTCATTGGGAAAGTTCTTACTGTAGTATTTCTCACAAACGCTACGTGAGATCTGCTTCCTTTAAGTCTGTCTGTTGTCTGATGCAGCCGAGGGAGGAGGTTAAGGCATGCAGAAAGGCACGTAGAAACGGTGGGCGGGGAGGACTAGCCTTAAAGGTGCAGTACGACAAAACAGCCCTCTATTGCAAAAATGTATAAAATAGAATCTTGCAAATGGTATGATAAAAAGTCTGATGGGTGTTTTGAGCTGAAACTTTACAGACACATTCTGGAGACGCAAAACACTCATATTAAATCTGAAAAAAGGGCTAACCTAGGTGCCCTTTAAATAAAAAAGTTTTAGTATTAAATATAATTTAATAATCATTTTAAAGAACATATTATTTATAATAGTATTAATAATAAGCGTTGTCAGTTTTTAATGATTGTCTTGGTTATCGTTAATAAAATCGATTATTTGCATCTGACATTCCGTCTTTGATCATGTTTTTAATGGCCTGTACAGAATATCCTTTACCACTCCTCTCTAGGCTTGGGCGGTAATATGGTAATATGGTATACCGCGGGATCTAAAACTAGCAACGGTGTCAGTTTCAATACCGTTATACCGTCATAAAAAACAATGCACTTATTTAGGAGACAAGTATTAAATATTATTCATTTAATGCCTAAAAATGTGTATGTGTGATTGTCATCACTGGACAGTGTGGAGGAGAGAGAGAGGTGAGGTCAGATGGCGAGTCGCGCACCAAGTGACCTGGTCTCAAAAAAGAGGTTTCAACTTAATGAGAAGGGAGACGTGGTAAATACGATCTAGAGGTCTGCATTCCCGCTGCTGTTCCGCGGGACCCGACAAGCTTTCTTGCGGTGCGGGAATACATTTCCGAATAAATCGTGGAAGCGGTCGGTAATTCTGGTGTAATTTGAACGGGAGCGGGTGGTCTAACAATATCGCTCCTGAGCGAGCGAGCGAGCGAGCACGCGCGCATCTGGGTGGATGCTGTTTATGTGCGTGTATGTGTGTGAATGAGAAAGAGCTTGATGCAGTGTGTTGCTATATATATATATATATATATATGTGTGTATATATATATGTGTGTGTGTGTGTGTGTGTGTGTGTGTGTGTGTGTGTATGCGTGTGTGTGTGTGTGTGTGTGTGTGTGTGTGTGTGTGTGTGAATGAGAGAGAGCGTCCCGCGCAGATATCTAATACGAACAAGACAAACGGGTGACTGCAAACCTAAGGTTGCATATACGGTATTCAGTTTCTGAATGGTTTAGGCACAAGCCAACAGTTTGGTGACGCTGTCTGAGCCTTACATTATTATTTTTTTTTATTATGCACGGTAAAACCTGATAACGAGGTAAAATAGGGAGGAGGTTTGACGGTATCAACAATTGGATACCGCCCAAGCCTACTCCTCTCCAACCATTAGTTTGCTGCGCTAAAACAAAACCACATCCTTTATTCAACATTATAGGTTAAATGAAATATGTGAATACTACATACAGTAAAATGAGTGTGGTTCAGGTGGACTTGGCAAAACCGTGGTATTGTTAATTCACAAATGGCATCCACTCAAACAGTGCGTTCTTAGTTTATGACATTACTAAAATGATTAGACAACACATCAAAATGCATCATTTGATCCTTACTTATTTGCTTTACTTTTGTAGGTGTGTGCAGTGTGGGAAGAGAGTCCTGCCTCAGTGTCCTGACAGTGAGTGATTTTGAGTGCCCTCTGTGCATCAGGTCAGTGAAGGCTTTATTATACTGCCCTTATGTCCTGCTACCAAAGTTCCCGCAACATTTATATGATATTTAACTCTTGTGTGCTGTTAAGGATGTTTTCATCCATGGGGGGATTTTGAGTCTTAATTTGGCCAACAGATAAAACATGATCAACAGTTAAAAATTACACATTTTACCACCAACAATCAAGAATGCATGATTATATGGTGGCATGGCTTTGCAATAAATAAATAAATGTCATTATAATGGAAGTTAATGGGGCAAAAACAGCCACCAACATAATGAAAGGGTAGTCCATTTGAACAATACACAAGGGTTAAATTATTCCAGCTACTTGCTTATCTGAAGAAATCATATTTTTGTCATACTTTAAATAACTAATATATACAGTAAATTACAATGTTTTCATGTTTTGGACTGCTGCCAATATAGTGCACTGACATTTTCTGGCTAAAACAGCCATCCGTTTAGTGATCTTAACTTGGGTTTTACCAGTTAAGTATGGTAGAACAGGTTTTTCATAAATTTTTGTTAACTAACTTCTTGCCTGTGTTAATGATATGTTAAATGGATTAAAGGTTATTTTATGAGCCTGTGACAACACCCTGTGGACACACCTTCTGCAAAAACTGCATTGAGAGAAGTCTGGACCATAATCTACGCTGTCCACTCTGCAAACAACCACTGCAGGAGGTACTACTGTTGATAATGTCTACGTTTCTAATACATAAAATAATAATAATAAAATGCCCCATTATGCTTTTTTCAGAGCTTACATTGTAGTATACAATAAACAAATTTTTGAATGTTTGAATTTAAAATCAAAATATGTGACCAGATGTCCTTAAGACAATCCTGTATTCAACCTATATTTGTAGGGTCCTGAGTTATGAATAGACTTATTCCACATTTGCTTAACAATTCTTCACTTGTTGCAAACTTTTGGCATGTGAAAATATCCTAATTGCTAGCCAATCATGTCATGTCAAAAAAAATTAATAAATAAAAACAACAATAATAATTACCAATCATCCACAATTCCATATCGATCAAGACACTTAGTGAAGTTGGGACCTGTGCTATTAGGTCTTTGGTCAGTCATAGTGATTTATTGTAGTTCTATCAAAATAAAAGCATGAATGAACACCAGGTAAGCTGAAAGAATCAGTGCAAGCTCCTGAACTGCTCAAAGTGTCTCAGGTGCTGTTTACATGTGTTTTTGTTTTAATATGCATAGGTTTTGTTCCAATTATACCTGACATCCGCACTACTCTTCAATCCGTGAAAACTGAGCATTTTTAAAACACTAAAGACCCAATTTTAGTTTGAAAATGCTGGTGTTCTGTTTTAGTATTGATGGACTGAAAGGCAGACTATTAAAAATGGAGGCAATCCACAATTGCTTTCTGATTCGTCAAGCCCCTTTCATATGACCATTACACAATTGGTAGACTGCATGCAAAATATGTGCATGCCTTATTCTAAAATGCTATTTAAAATGAAAAAGCACTAATGCAAACAAAGCCTACACTCAAAAAATGACATTTGCTGTTTGTTCACTACTTAAACGTGAGCAGAAACAAAACAATTCTTGAGTTTTTGCGGGGGACATATTAATTGTTTTATGTTTAATCTATTCAATTTGTAAAAACTAATAAGTTAACTTAATTCCTTCATGTTGTCCCAACACAAATCAGCTGTTTGGAACCCAGCATTTTTTACATAGTAATTCATGGAACAACGTCAATGAAACATTTTGTAAACCACATGCTACAGAACATATTATGTGTACATTAGGATAGCCATTCAGTATCCAAAACTTGTGACTGTCTATTCCATATTCCACTTTGAGAAAATAGTTAATCTTCAAAAGGACAAAACAATTCTGGACAGCCTGAAATTATGGATGTAATCTTGGATATATGTAAACAGAAACCTTTACAACAGCACAATAAGGGAAAAATAAAAAAATTAAATGATTTACACCTACAGGTCAGTCCTAAGTAACATGATCCTTCCAATTCTACTCAATCACAAACAAGTGACACCAAATAAACAAATAAAACAGCAAACCACATTACATTTTCTCACCAACTATCTTCCTGTTTCTAGTATTTTAAGAACAGGAAGTACAACCCCACGGTGCTGCTGCAGGAGATCATGTCTCGCCTCTTCCCTCAGCAGTTGGCAGAGAGGAAACAGGTGCATGAAGCGGAGATGGAAGAGCTCTCAAAGTGAGTGCCTTCCTCAGCGATAACAAAAACTGAATATTGCAAATCACGTGTTGCAATTAGCCGAATTTCCATTGCTGATGAGGACTGGAAGAGCTGCGGTATTTGCAGTCTTAACATTTGCACAAACTTAACAGTCCAAAAGACCTTTGATATACTGTGTGAAGTTATGCAAAAGCCGAAATATTATTAAGTTGCTCATGTTTTACCTTTAGTTTGACCAAGGATATCCCGATATTTGTGTGCACGGTGGCATACCCTGGCATCCCATGCCCGCTGCACATCTTTGAGCCTCGATACCGTCTGATGATGCGCAGATGTATGGAGACAGGAACAAAGAAGTTCGGCATGTGCAGCTATGAGCACGGCAAAGGGTAAAAAAAAAAATAGATATCTGTCACATATCTGTTATGTTAGCTTCTACAGCCTTACAGGTGTTACAAAATGTTTTTAGGCTTTGTTTAGCTCTTAAACTGTTTATATTAAATAGGGGTTGAACGACTTTAGATTTTTGAAGTCGACTTTTATGTTATCAAAGTCGAGTTGACGTTGACTAGTCAATAATTCACAAGATGAAAGTGCAACATGCCGAAATTTGCGATATATTTGCAGGAAAAATATATACACATGCAGCTTGACAGCTCATACAGAATCTGCACATGCAGAAATCCGCAGATTTTTAGCCCATTGTTAAGTCTATTTATTTTTTGTTTAAATGTGTATACATTTTTTCCGTTTTTATTCAGTTTTTAAATTAATTTTAGTAATATTATTGACTAATATGAAAATATTCATATGATGCATTTACAATTTAGTTTGTAAAGTAAAATTTCTTGTAAGTAAAAAAAATGTCAGCAGAATCTGTCTGGCCCTACTCATAACACATTGCAAAAACAATGCAACTTTACCAATGACTAATTTTAGTGCAAAATATATGCACTGTCAACACTTTCATTTCATTAGTAATGCAACATTAGCACCCGGGCTAATTTTATTGCTAAATAAATGGAGTCAGCAACACATTGATCACTGCCCGTTCTAGTAAGAATATAACAATAAAAGATATTTTAGTGCAGAAGTAATGCATACGTCGTCAGCACACAGATTCATGTGAAGTTATTTCATAACAATATAACACACAGCAGACTCCCTAGTTTTTCACTTTTTTGTGATTTTTGCGATAAAAATTACAAATTTGTGGCAGTTTGTGGCAGGATTAAGCCAAAGGAAGGTTGTATAACTCTTATTTTTATCCATGATCTTACTTTCTCTCAAATTTCACTCCCCAGAGCATCTGACATCATGTACCTCCTTCAGGACATGTGTTAGGGCTTCCCCTACCGTAATATACCTAAAACAAGGATTGCTGTAAAACTCGTCAATGGCAGGGAATCGTTTTATCTCATTAACTGCACGAAAAGAGTTCATTTATAAATTTGACACACATAATAATAATAATAATAATAATAATAATAATAATAATAATAATACATGTAAAGCACAAATACTGTCCTTCAATTCGGTCATGTCCATCGGCCATCATCCGTGAACCTATCTTCATCTGTTTGCTCTATTGCTCCGTTTGTTAGATGTTTCCTCACACTTTCTTTTGCAGTCTGAAGCGCGTCAAACGCACAAAACGCCCAATTCACGCCACAGGATGTCTAATCCCATCTTTGCTTTGACTTCACATGTAAACCACTCTTGCTTCATCCGCTTATGCCTACTGCAAAGGCTGAAAACTCCCCCTTGCCCCCGCCCCCCATTCCATGTAATGTAATGATTGTGAGGTGGCAGGTGAGACGTCATTTTTCGAGAGACACTCAAATACATCACATGCACTGTGTATGCAACTGGGAAAAAGTGTGAAAATAAGTCATGTGAAAATAAGTCATGTAAAACAATTAATTGCAAACTGAAATAAATATATAGTTTGATTATATAGTTTGGAAATGGATGTTTATAAAATTATTTACATTTTTTGCGATTATTTTACATTTAAATTAATAAAGATTTGCGACTTTTTGTTGATTTTGCGTTGGATTCAGCGATCGCGAAATCGTGAAAAACTAGTGGGTCTGATAAAGCCCTATTACACTGTCAGAGACTTGCTCAGATGCATATTTTACCGTTATGATAGTGCTCTCTAGAAAGCTGCTGAAGTCAGGCGTTTTTTCAGTTACTGACTAATTTTGGTTATTAGACATCTCCTTGATGCACATCTTCACTGCTATGCTATGAAGTTTGTCATACCTCCGGCGGCTGCGCACTTCACGGTTCATTCACAAAATATGTCAGCATCTACGCTTTGCAGAGGACAACAGCCAATCACATTACTTTGTGTACACATGGTTGGCTAGCATCTGCTCTAGGGAATTTGCCTAACTGGCATCGGTTTGACGCTTTAAAGTTCACACGAATCTTTGATGCTGACATAAGAAAAATAACACTTTAAAAATGACTTTAAATAATTTGAAGGCAGTTTTATTCAGTGAACCACCTTCGTGTGTAAAGCTGCCATGTAGTTCAGGTCAAACGACGTGATCTGCAGCGCGATTAGTCGACGTCAATCAAAAAGCATCATGGCAGACTATTAAAGTCAACTAGTCGGTGCAACCTAATATAAACAATATAGTCTATAAGGGTTTGTAAACTTTCAATTTCAAATAAATGCTGATTTCATCAACTTTCTAGTTGTCAAAGAATTCAAAAATTTTTATAAAGTTGCAATTTTTGCATTTTTTTCCCTCAGAATTGCAACTTTGCATTGAGCTATTTTGAATGAATCATAATTGCAGGTTTATATCTTGCAATTCAGATTAAAAATTCAAGAAAGAATTGCAGGAAAGAAAATAAACTAAAAATGATAAAATTAAGAAATTCAAATCAGGCTGGGCGATACTGAAAAAAAATCAGATCTGAGCTTTCAAGTAAAGGAACCATCCTTTTTTATTTACAATCTCCTCACTGCTGCTATACACCACTCATTTTCACTCGTGTTGTTATTCTGACCTGAAGTGACAAGCGCGAATGCATGCTTTGTGTTTGTCTGAGGTAATTATTCTGCCGTTATTATTGAAATGTGTATATTCCATACAAAGTGTGAAGCAGATAGGTTCGTTCTAGCGCTTGGGGCATTCGGAAAAGTTCAGATATTTTTCAACTAGGGGTACCTGGAAAATGCGCACGTGCCGCTTGCACACCATGGAAACAACATTGGAAATGAGGCTCAGCAGCCACGTTTTAATAAAACTATAGCACTTCATACCGAAACTACCGAACTTTTTTATTATCGATATTGACAATGGTTCTCGGTCAGTAAAAACCGATAGCGATTATGTTACCCAGCCCTAAATTCAAAAAGTTGATATCTTAATTCTGACTTTTTTTCATCTGAATAGTGAGATTACATTTTACAGTTGTTTTTTCATCTCACAATTTACAAACGCTTCCACAACACTCGTTTGAACATTGATTATAAGAAATTTTAGCCTAATTATTTTAAATTGTTATATATATTTATCATCACATATCAGTATTCTTGTAGCTGTATTTGTATTTACCTAAAATGTAAAAGTAGTGCACATTATATGACTTACCATTTTATTCATGCCAAAATTCCATGTCACAGTTTTGCAGATTATGGCTGCATGTTGGATATTCTGGACCTGGATTTGCTTCCTGACGGCCGCTCCTATGTGGAGACATTGGGAGGAAGTCGCTTCCGGGTGCTCAAAAGAGGACAGAGAGATGGTTACCACACTGCTGATATTGAGTACCTGGAGGACCATAAGGTGAGAGGTTAATGTATGCTGAAACCCAAAGTTCAGTTCTAAGGCCAAGAAAAAGTACATTAAGCAGGATTGTAAACAGACAGATCATATAACAATTTACTGGCCTTAATGTAAACCAATGTCTCAACCACGTTCCTTGAGTACCACCAACTTTGCACATTTGCCATGTCTCCTCAACCAAACGCACCTCAGTCAGATCATTAGCTGAGACTGAAAGACCTGTAATGGGTGTGACAGAAAAAGGAGGCATCCAAAACATGCAGTGTAGGTGGCCCTCCAGTAATGTGGCTGAGAAACACTGATGTAAACTAAATTTCACCCATGAAGCCTTATTACAGAAACATCTGACACTATAGAATTATAATTTGTTTAGTAACTGTATAGTGATCTCAGTAAATTAGTGATTATGTTCGGACTACACAGTATCAGCTCAGTTTTAGCATGATCCTGCCATATTTCTAAACTTAATCATGAGAAAAATGGTTTTGTTAAGTTAAAACATTTTAAACTAATCTTTTTTTCCTATGGTTATGCAATTTAAATCACCTAAATACGGTGTCACGATTTTAATGAAATGCATGTATTAAAGATTCATGTCCGAGCCTGTTTGAATGATGGATTGCTTGTAATGGCAGCAAGTATGAAACCTTTTGTTAGTCCTGCAAATTTAATATCAAGTAAATACTTAAATTTTAATTAGCGTTATTTACAAGTGTATTCAGTATACATTAGGAAGAGGAGCTTGTGATTTACTGCCTGTTAGTCAACAAATTTAAACTCATCTACATTTTGATTACACAAGCATTATTTTATTCTCCAGCTGAAAGCGTATAAATAAGAGCAGAGTGTGACAGTAAAAGTTCTGCTTGTTTACCAGCCTGCCGTTTGTGTTTATTTTTATGTTCAGGTGGAAGGTGCTGAGCTTGAGATACTGCAGCATTTGCATGACAGTGTGTATCAGCAGGCGAGGGAATGGTACCTCCGTCTGAACAGCCGCATACAAGACCAGATCAGCCGGCAATACGGCATCATGCCAGAGAAAGAGGACAACATTCAGGTCAGAACGCTGAATGCGGTTTCATATCAAAACTTTATCACACGTAGTAGTAGTAATTGTCACTGTCGCCAGTATTAATGGCAGTCTGTATCAAACAGGATTGTTGCAGATGTTCTGCTCAAACTTTGTTTGGAATTATTATGTATTATTTTATGAACACAAAGAACAGACAATATTGTGTCAGTAATAAGTGTGTCTTAACAATATATTTTTGAATTCAACTTGAGTTATATGGACATTCATAACTGCATTCTAATAGGCTTTATCATACGGCAAATGCTTTTGGACTCTGATGTTTTAACAACATGTGAGCTCACATTATAAAAACAAAAATTCCATCAATCACGACATTAGCATAGAAACATACTGCACACGCACTTTTAACCAGTATATGTTAAGTATGTGATATAAGTATGTAGTGCCATACTACAGACCATCCGTTACATCTAATCATCTTTTTTATTTTTCATGTGCTTGCTTCACTTTCTGATACACAGCAAATATTTTCAACCCAGAGTTAATAATATGAAAAAATTATATAAAAATCTTGTTGGATCATCTTAAATGAGCCATGTTTACATGTTTTTTTAAAAGCAAAATTGAGGCTGTGGTGGGAAGAAACTCGAAAACATCACCTGGAGTCACACAGGAATGTTGCGTACCTGGCTGTATATCTTATCAGCGAAGAGAATGTGACACAAATTAATCATTTCACTGCCGAGTGACCTAATGTCCATTCTGAATGGAAAGTGAAAATAAAAAGAGATATCAAACCTAATTTTTAGTTAAGTGAAGTTAAGTGAAATTTCACTAGCTAGCTAACTTTTACTTTCCCAAACACACGTTTTAGATGCCATTTATCAAACTCAAGTTAATAAACCGATTCTTTCAGTACTGAAATAAAAAAAACTTCAGTTTCCCACTAACATTTAAGCACTGTTGAGCGCGTTCTTAAGCACCGCTGATTTGTCATGGTATTCACCGGTGCTCAACAGAAATGACACTGTAATTGGCCATGAAGGTCATAAGTACACCGATGTTTTCCAAATGCAAACATAGACAAGCAATCGACTGATCTTCGCAGCTTTAAAACGCTCCAGTGTCCCTGTATTTGTGTTTTGCACTCAGTAAAGAGCGGTGAACTGATGGCCTTCACGGCCAATCACAGTAATTTATTGCTTTTTTTTAATCATTATTTTTTAGAGTTTTTTTTAACCTTCATTATGAAAGGACAGTTGAGATTTCAGACAGGAACGCATTGGGAGCAGAGAGAGAGGAAGGATCAGCAAAGGACCTTGAGCCGGGAATCGAACTCGGGTCGCCGTGAGCATGTCAGGGCTATATGTCGGTGCACAGTACCACTAGGCTATTGGCGCCAGCAATCACAGTAATTTCTGTTGAGTACTGTTGAATACTATGGCAAATCAGCAGTGTTTAAGAACGCACTTAGTGGAGTTCAAATGTTAACGGGAAATGGACGGTTTTTTTTTATTTCAGTACCGAGAAAACGCTATTTCTGTATTGTTTTATCGCTCACCGGGTTACATAGGCTGAAGCAGGCAAACATCCACACTGTTTATGTGGGACCATGAACTGAAGCCTAGGAGGACACTTAAGCGTATTACTCTTAAAGAGATTGTTTTGTTTAATGTCTAATATGCTTTTAAATGTTTAAATGAAACCTAACTGAATTATATTAAAGTGATGTTTTTGAAATTGCGGCAACAGCTGGAGGTTTGTAGTCCACAGAATGTTGTTGCAATGTTTACGTGCTGATCCTCTACTTCCCGTTTTTTTCTCACTGCAGCCTCGCTTTTGTTCATTAAAATGGCGGCTGCAAGAAATAAGCATATTAAGCTACACCTGATGCATCAACACACTGACTGGGATTAAATTTCTGTGAATACTTTTAATACATTAAATGTAACTTCCTAGCAATAATCAATGTGTTTTTGTGTGTTCCAGGCGTCTTCTAATGGGCCGGCCTGGTGTTGGTGGCTGCTGTCAGTTCTCCAGTTAGATCCATCCTATCAGACCACGGTTCTGTCTCTGACCTCGCTGAAGGACAGACTGGGTCATCTACGCATTGTGCTAGAATACTTCTCTCAGAGCTAAAACAGACACAACACACACTCATATCTCTAATCTCATCACATGCATGCACCACGAAAGACAATACATTTTCATTCAACAGCGAGATTTTTGTTTTTGCTCTCGCCACAAAAATATATCACTTTTTTTATTGGTAACAATCCTTACACAAGATCTCTCGTGGAGGGCTGCGATATGGGTTGGCTGAAAAATTAAGGAGACCCGTTCAAATGGCTGTACAACTATTGGATTAGTGATTGAACTAATTCCTACTTGAGTTGAGCACCAAAGAATCCAGGACTGGTTCTGCACGGAACAGCTGTTTATTGGTTAACGCTGTCCGCTTCATTAAACAACATTAGCACGGATGCCAAATGTTGCAGCTAGTCTTGTTGACACACATTTGAGATGTTTCCAGTAGTACTGGACTCCGGCCAGGGTTTTTAAAATGTGTGTAGCTCACATTTGTGGCCGATAGGGAAACGGCTGGCCCAAGAGACTGAAGACTGAACAGGAGATCATTGATTATGCATGAATGAATCGGTTATGCCTCAAAAATCTCACTGTTCCTGTCTAAGGTTTTAGTGGAATCAGAAATAATGTTAGTTACAGATGAGGAGATATGTGGAAGGGATACTTCACCCAAAAATGTATATTCTGTCATTGCCAATGAATTTCATAGAATTTTTTTTTCCTACTATGAATGTCAATGGCTCATTTTTCAGCATTTTTCAAAATATCTCTTATTACAGGAAAAAAAAAAGAACTCAAAGGTTTGAAAGCATTTGATAATGAGTTTGGTTTAATTTTGGGGTATATGATTACTTTTAATCATTAATATTGCAACACTAATGGCAGAGTATACACTTCTTTTTTTCTATGAATGAAAGCTGCTTATTTCATTCGTAGTGTTAAATGTTTTACAAGCTTGCTGGCACAAAAGTAGAGAGAGGGGAGAAAAGGATTTTAGTGAAGCTTGTATTTATAATACATTATAAGAAAAGTCTTGATGCATAATAATGCATTCATAATGCCTTTTTAAAAAAGTAATAATGTGCTGTATCATCTTATGAATAATCTTAAAACAGTAATTTTACCCACTTAAGTTATGATGGGTTTTATATCCAATATTATAATCTTATCTTTTACTGCTTAACAGTGACAGAAACAAAGTTGCCTTTTAAGCATCTAAAAAGCTTTATAATGTGCTGAAAATATAATATTCTCACTTTTAGCCAATTGCTCATTAACTTGCATGTAGGCTGTTCATACTTATAAACGCCTTATGAATGATTACATCCCTTAATCCTACCCCATACCTTAACTTCAACAACTACATTTCCAACTGTTGTTCAAGATACTGCACTATTATACTAGTTTATTCTTGTAACTGTTCTTATGATTATTCATTACATGATACAACCCATTATAAATGTTTATAAGGAATCATGCATGCAAAATAATGCATTAAGTATCGCCTTATAAAGCATTAAACATACAGACTTCATAAAAAGTATTACCATATCTTCTAGTAATAAGCTACTCAAATTGTTTAATGCTTTTATTTAGCAAGGATGCATAACCATGACAGTAAACACTTAATAAGGTGACAAAAAAAATCTGTTTTGAACATTAATTAATTATTTTGTTATTTTTCAAATGATTTTTTATTAATTAATTGTAATCAATTCAACTAAATTGCATAATAATAGATTTAAATAGAAACGTTATTTTAAATTGTACTGTTTTTACAGTATTTTTTGCTAAATAAATGCACCCTTGGCGAGACTTTTTTTTTCCAGAAACATGATAAAATGAATCTTTCGAATGGTAGAAGCGTACAATTTTCTCTATCGAACGCCGGTTTCAGACCTAGTCATGGGCAGCAGGGCAGTTGTAGGAGGTGTTGGGAAGGTTTTAGCCATCTGTTTGATCAGTCTAGCTCTCCAAACCTCTTTGCGTCAGTCAAACTGGACTACTTCTGTGTGCTTGTGCCTTGTGTTAGGCCTTAAAATGGTTAAGGACTGAGATTTGGTTCATGTTTCTTATTTTTCCTTCCTTTTGTTGTAGTGCCACATTCAGAGGAATGTTAAAACGGCAACGTTACATGTGATGTAACACTTAAATGGGCTTGAATCTGACTTTTGTTTTCATGCTATGGTGATTGTGCCATTGTTTTTTTTTTCTTTTCACGTGTGTCTCCTAAGGGCTGGATGTCCAACAAGGGTTAACATGCACCCACTTGCACTGTTAATTTATTTTCATTTTTCGGATTTGATCTATTGTGCACTGTTATGAAGATTATTGTTATTTTGCCATAATGAAAACCAGTTACTAACAGATGGGTGCTTTGTTTTCAACCCGTTTTGAGTGCAGTATGCATAAATATGTACTGATTTTAGACAATAAATATAAATCTCGGATCTTCTGGAGGATTTTTAGGGTTGTTCTATTAGATAGAAAAAGGTTCCGACAGCTGAGATTTTCTTCACGCTGTAGAAACAGATCTTGGCATCGCAGCTTTAAATGATCACACGTTCATGGTCAAACTCATGCTGAGCCGCACATTATTCATGATCACATGACAGCAGTGTGATTCAGAGTGGCAAATATTTATGAAAGGGAATCAGATCGGAATAGGACTTTATTTTAAATTGCAATGCATTAGTAATTTAAATGATAGAAACATTTCTAATTGATCTGTAAACATGTTATGTGTTTTTTTCTCTCTCTTTTTTTTTCAATGTCTATGGTGCACATTTGATGTCTAATACACCTTCCATCCACTGGATTCAGGACTTGAAAATCACATACAAATTCTTACTGTTGCATCATATACTTGTAGAATGACTTAAAATTGTGTGTTAGTTATTGTCAAAACTTTCACCCTTCTGGTTTTGGTGTAAGTGAAGGTGGCAGATCCTGTGGTGTTGCTTTGAGATATTACAAGTGCAATGTTGAGATTGATTTCAGTCTTCACCAATAGTTTAAAAACCAAGACGAACGCTATTCAAATCAGAGGAGGAGCTAAGGTTATAGATTTAATCTACACATATAGATTGATGGATTCATAAATTTCACATAAGCAGCACATATTTTCCAGTCAATGGTAAATAAGGCTTTCACATTTATAATAAACCATCAGTGAACTCTGATGAATGGTATTTGTTTTTTCTCTTTTTTTTTTGGTCACTAATACTTCTTAATGTCATGTATTGATTTGTTTGGAATTAAGGCTGTCTTTGCTAGAGTATTTTATAATATGTAATCCCTGGTGTAAACAAGGGGTCGGTATCTGTGATATTTTTTCTTCTTTTTGTGAGAGATTGTCTTAAAGTCTTAAGGGGGTTATACGATGCACATTATACAATAAATGGAACATTAAAAACATTCAAAATGACTGCTTTTCTGTCATTTAAAATTGCAAAAGCAATAACATTTGAACCCGGTATAGGTTGAACCCACTAGATGGTGCCATAGAACCGCTAAATAATTGGCATGTCTGCTGTATTAACCCCTGTGAGAGACTTTGTCCTGCTCCATTATTTTTCAAAAAGGGATATAGTTCACCCCAAAAATCATGTTATAAAACATGTTTATTTATTTTTGACTAAAGTAAACAATAAACAAACAAACAATAAAAAGATGGACATGCTAACTGCTATATTTGTTAATATAATAGTGATGCTGATGGTGTTTAGAGAGCAGGCTGTATTAGCATAGATTTTTCACTATTGTGACCAAAAGACAAATGTAATATCTATTCAAATAGTAATAGGAATAAAGCTGTCAGTCAAAATCATCTTATTTTATTGATTTTGTTCCTTTTATTTGATGATGAATAGCACCATTGCATATAAAAGAGCAACACATAACAGAGGTGACTATGACTGAGACATACAACTAATTCAGGTCCGTTGCCAGCCTGGTGAAAGGGGTGGTTCTTTTTTTTCCTCAAAAATTTGACCTTTTTGCAGTTATTTGACTCATTTTCTATTTAATCATGAAATTTAAATGCATTTTAAGCATTATTTTTAGCTGGATTAGCTTGTCGGATGGTCATCATAACCACACTTTTTGATGTACCACAAATATTTCCTAAATTTAGATTGAACAAATATGAAAAATTAATTGTTTTTCAATTAAAAATGTATAACATCAAATATTATTCGAAAAAAAAAGGAATCTGTTTTAAATAAAAACAAGCCTATTGTCATTTATTATGCAAATCAAAAATACCAAAATTGGCCAGCACATAAACCTTTCCTCAGTGAGAATTTGGTCATTTGAATAATATTATTAAATAATAATAATAACAATAATTTTCACAATTTTCTAGCCTCTCTTGTAAAAATTTGAAAATTCATGGAAAACAACAATTGTAGTCCAATTAATTGTAAAGTGATTAGTTTTCTATGGGTTATTTTCACTATATATGATGGCATAGCAGTAAAAACAGGCTAAATTAACTCATATATGGGACAAATTCTGGACCTTTGTCAGTGAGGGGTGGGTCTCTTTCGAACCACCCGAACCCCCCTGGCTACGTACGGGCCTGTATTTTAACTGATAAAATGCCTGAATAGAGCATTTTGAAATGATTACGTTTTGTGGACTGATCAAAATTGTATATATTCTATGATTACCTTATGCAGCGATAGGTTTATTATAATATTAGAGAAACAGACTGCGTCCTGAATGCACACCTATAACATTATACACTTGTGGAAATTCCTGAAATGACTTGAGGAACACCAGCTGCAGCTGGATATTATTGTTCAAATTCCACACCCGGAATTTGAACATCAGCAGCACACAAGCCAAATATCAAATATTCTAACGTTAGACCTAAAATCATATAAGCTTTCGAAATACACACCAAAGTCCCCAGTCTTTGTTGTGTGACTTCCACAAATTCTGCTGAGATTCTGAAGTGCACATTCGTTGGACGCAGTTAGGTCATGTGATAGTGATAATAACAACACTGGCCCTCGATAGCCTCGACCTAAATCATCTCAATAAATAAAACCATTTTTAAATAAGATCATACCCGACGCTAATGAGCACATGTAATACTTTAATAATAATATTAATAATAACAATGACCTAGTGCTCTATTTGAGGTCATAAAATGAGCAAGTTATAGAAGAGATGTGAATCACATTATAGCTAACAACAAGGATTGACTTACGCTTCCAACGACGACAAATCAGGTTTTAGTCGGTAGACCGCGTCCATTTTTCCTTCCAGGCAATTGTAGGTCATTCAAAAGTCTCTGAAGAAGGACGACGAAAAGTTCTTTTTAAAATTGCAAACGCCAAATTAGCTCCCGCCACAGTATGGGTCACGTGACGCCCAGAATTCTAGGGAGTGATTTTGGAGACAGACAACTCTTAATTCTTTTATCTTAATGCATGGTAAAATTAATAATTACAAGTTTATAAAAAAGCTACCAGAGCTTATAAAGGTGACACGGTGACCTAGGTGACCACTATATGTAGCTATTTATTACTGGTACCGTACATTGCTTCTCTACCCTAGTCGCAGTGTTGGAAAAAGTCACTTTTGAAAGTAATGCATTACAGTATTGAGTACACCCCCAAAAGGTAACTAGTTGCGTTACTTGGTGACTTTTTTTATGGTAAGTAATGGGTTACATTACTTTTGAGTAATTGCGTTACTTTTTCTTACCTGAGGCTTGACCCGTTTCAGAACGTGCAGGTGCCTTTTTTTTGTCAAATAGAAGGAGAAAGGAGCTCTGCAATTAACAAACTGTATAACCTTCATTTGCCCCTAGAAAACACGTAAAAAAATATATAATTTAGGATATTATTTTCATAGAACTTCCTGTTAATATTAATTAAGCAATTTTATTTTTAAAAGATAATGAAATTAAAAAATATATATATATATTTTAAGTAATTCAAATATCATTACTTATTTTTCAAAAGTATTGCACTACTTGTTAATTAGAAAAGTAATATAACTCACATTACTTTTATAATGTGTTACGCTAACACTGCTAGTCACATCAAACAGTTGCACATTTGTACAGCTTGACATAGTGTGAATGATGTTTCTAACTGAAATGCACATTATTAAAATGACGACACGGTGGCTCAGTGGTTAGCACTGTCACCTCACAGCAGGAAGGTCGCTGGTTCAGTCCCAGCTGGCTCAGTTAGCATTTGTGTGTGGATTTTGTATGTTCTCCCTGTGTTTCCCAGTACTTGGTTGCAGCTGGAAGGACATCCACTGTGTAAAACATATGCTGAATAAGTTGGTGGTTCATTCCACTGTGGTGACCCCTGATAAAAAGGGACTAAGCCGAAAGAAAATGAATTAATTGATGCAGTCATGCATGCAGATATTTACAAGCGCTGGCGACTAGAGTTTCTTGTCTCCGCTGTTTCTCAGCATGTATTATATTCAGGCCTATGAAGCGTCCTTGTGGGGAAAAATCCACAGTAGTAAAGACTTTCCTTGTGTTTTCACTGAAAATTACAACCACAAATTGCACATCTTGACATATCAGTATTTTGTAACTAACCGAGTGCAAGCTCTTGACATCATGCTCTGCTTGCCTAAAATAATGGCAGCCCCAAAGTAGCCTACACAGTTAATCCAGAAAAAAAGAAGTTCTTTTATGATTCTCTTTACTATATAAGAAATAGACAGCAGTTACCTTACTGTACATTAAAACCACACAATTCTTAAAACACAGATTTAAAAAGGTACCTTTTAAAATTTGTCTGGTGAAGCTCCTGCTGAATGCTGTAAAAACAAAAAACTTTCCTGCACGGTCACAGAGACTCTGTTTTGAGGGGGAGCTCAGTATCTAAGAACGTCCTTGTGATGTAGCTCAATGTGAACATCAAAGCCCATTACAAACACAGGCAGGAGAGCAATACGGTAAGCTAAATTGATCCATCACCCGGCTGCAACTCGCCTGCCTATGGCTTTTTGAGTGGAGATGACAGCCATTTTTTGTAGTTAATAAGTCATTACAAAGAACCTGCTGCTATGAAATGTGTGTGTGTGTGTGTGTTTGAGGGTAACCTGTATAGGATGTCCATGTGCACTGATGAAATCCACATAATATGTTGAGCAGAGAGTTTGAAGTGAGGTGTCAAAATGGTGGCAATTAATTTGGGCTGAAATCAATGTAATTTTCACACTGCCAGTCAGAAATGGAGGGTGCTGAAGAATTATGTGAATTACAATCATTGTATGAATGATTCGGGGCAGGGGAGATTAGACCCATCTCTGACTGTCAAATAGAGGCCTTGAGTTACCATGGAAACCACTGTCTGAAAGGTGTATAAAACTTTTAAGTATCTAGTTAATTAAAATGAAACTTTTCTAGTGCACGCGCTAACTCTCTTGTTTGTTTACAGCCTGTGAGCCGTGGTGTCAAATGCAAACACTCCAGAGAGATAAATTGCGAATGTATGAGGCGATACCAAAAGTGTCTGTTTGTCTCCCTCTTTTGGTTCTCTTTGTAGGGATTATAGAGCGTCTAAAGGGTGGCAGAGCTGGGACTGATAAAGCAGCCTTGTTTCACACCAGCCTAATCCCCCTGTGTCAATACACAGATAAAGCTTTAAATGGGGAGTGCAAAAGAGAAAAGGTAAATATATCACAGCCTGGGTACTTCAGTCTCGGGGTGCAATTGGTAATAATAAGACAAACGCAGGCAGTGGAGATTACGGTGAGAGGCAGCTGGCTTTGTACCCTCACTGAAGTGGCAAGAAGAGACACTATAATCACTATCCTTGCTCTAAAGAGCTAACACACAAGAAATTTCTTAATATTAAATCAGTTGTTGGGTGTTTTTTGGGCTGGTTTTTGATCAGTCTAAATGACTCTTATCTGTCTTATCTGTAAATATTGTATATGTAATGACAATGTTCCACAGAACTCAACAGTACCTCAAATAACCACTTGTTACAACTGAGGTATGCAGAAGAGTATCTTGAGGCTCCTTGAGGCGGATGGGCTACAACAACAGAAAACCACACTGGTTGCCACTCCAGTCACCTAAGAACAGGAAACCAAGCCTACAATTTACACAGGCTCACCAAAATTAGACAATAGAAGATTGGAAAACATTGTCTGGTCTGATGAGTCTCGATTTCTGAAACGACATTTTTATGGTAGGGTCAGCATTTGGCGTCAACAAAATGATAGCATGGATCCATCCTGCCTTGTATTAATGGTTCAGGCTGTTGGTGGTGGTGTAATGGTGTGGGGGATATTTTCTTGCCATACTTTGGGCCTATTAGAACAAATTGAGCATCGTGTCAAAGCCACAGCCTACCTGAGTATTGTTGCTGACCATGTCCATCCCTTTATGACCACAGTGTACCCATCTTCTGATGGCTACTTCCAGCAGGATAATGCACCATGTCATAAAGCACGAATCATCTCAGACTGGTTGAAAATGAAAATGAGTTCACTGTACTCAAATGGCCTCTACAGTCACCAGATCTCAATCCAATAGAGCACCTTTGGGATTTGGTGGAACGGGATATTTGCATCATGGATGTGCAGCCGACAAATTTGCAGCAACTGTGTGATGCTATCATGCCAATATGGAGCAAAATCTCTGAAGAATATTTCTAGTATCTTGTTGAATCTATGCCATTATGGATTAAGGCAGTTCTGAAGGCAAAAGGGGGTCCAACTGGTACTTGTAAGGTGTACCTAATAAAGTGGCCAGTGAGTGTACATAGAACTCTTATATCAAAAATTATATATGTGTTTGTTTGTTCAAACAAAAATCAACTATAAAAACTATAATGTCCACTAAATAAGTAAATATACCATTTTCACAAAAGCTTTATCAATGGATTTGTCTCAAAAAAAGCAAAAGCGAGTCATTTTAATATTTCTCCATTTCTACTTTTTTATTTCTAAGGTGAATAAAAAGCTTTTCAGAAATGACCAATATGTTCTAAAGGTTGGGCTGAACCTTTTTCAAGATGTCATGATAACATAGCTGTTGACATTTACCAAGAAAATCTTTTGTCCATTTTACAATACAGCTTAAATAGGTAGCTTAACAAAAAAATGGACAAAAAGACTCCAAAAACTGTATTGCAATGCTAATTAAATGCATCTAGAGT
The DNA here is from genome assembly GCF_903798145.1 of Danio aesculapii. Taxonomy (NCBI): domain Eukaryota; kingdom Metazoa; phylum Chordata; class Actinopteri; order Cypriniformes; family Danionidae; genus Danio; species Danio aesculapii. Next base: position 36,206,285 of record NC_079448.1, read on the forward strand.
GCATTTGTGGAACGTTTCCAAGAACCATGTTGCATGTTCCAAGTAAAAAGAGTGCACTATGGCTTTTCCGCTGTTGTTCCAATGAACACAAAATGACAAGGTCAAAGTAAAAGAAAAAGCTTTTGGGGGTACTCAACCACCCTCTTCATAGGAGCCAATAATAATAAGAGCAAGTGAAATGAGCCGTTTAAATGAAAAGTGTGCAGCTGGAACTTGAAAAAAAAAAAAGCCTGGGAATGGCTTTGTTCACAGATCAGGTTTAGATGCGCAGCACTGAGTTTAATGGGGGTCACAGTAAACATCTGTGTATGAAAAAGCCACATCATTTCAAACAAGACATGACCCGTGATCCTCATAAATAAAGCCGTAATATGCTGTAGTACACAAGTAGGTCTACTGTATTACCTGCAAGGATAGCACTAAGCTTAATGTGTTTAAGAACGGGCCCAAAGAATACAAGAGCAGCATATTCCTTCCCTGTCTTTATGTAGGGTTAAACAGGAGACATTTTCATTCTGTTCGTGTTTAGCTTTCATTCTCCACAAACCTGCAAAGATCAGCAGTCTCCTGGCTTTCTCCAGGCTGTGCATGGAGATCTGAGCGTCAGAAAAGAGACCTGAAATCAGCAGGCAACAGAAGAAATAGTGACTGTCATAAAAGCCTCCCCACAGAAAACCAGCTGCTGCTGCTTACTGTGAGTTGAAGACTTTATTACATATTTTCAGAGCACGCTTTATATTCCTCAAATGGTGTTACTGCAACCAAACAAAGAATGATATGAAATACGCTTAAAAGTAGGGTTGTTTTATACGCAGCGGATGACCTTCCAGCCACAATCCATCTCTGGGAAGCAACCATACACACTCATTCACTACAGACAATTTAGCCTACCTAATTCACCTGTACCGCATGTCTTTGGACTGTGGGGGAAAACGGGAGCACCCAGAGGAAACCCACGCGAATGCAGGGAAAACATGCAACCTCCACACAGAAACACCAACTGACCCAGCCGAGGCTCGAACCAGCGACCTTCTTGCTGTGAGGTGACAGCACTACCTACTGCGCCACTGCGTCGCCCCCAATGTGCATATCCACCTTTCTAATCTAAATGGTATATAACCTTTTTAATATCCAATAATTTAGGATGGACAGTATGCACATCAAGGCACAGGCACTGTTATATTATCAGGCACCCTTATTAGTAGTTCAAAAACTAGCCGTTACTTCACTTAGCCGACAATAATACAAGTTTCTAGCACCGCAGTGTCTTGTTGTCATATTTCATTTACATTGTTTTCTGACTTTATTCAACAAAACTAGCATAAGCTGAGTATTTAGAGCAAATTGGTGCAACTTCGTTTATTGCTCGTTACTACACCCGTACACAGCGCAAAAGTTCAGCATCTTTACATTGGCTTTAGTCTTGACTAAGTGCGGTTGAATGACTTTTGTCCAGGTAGCTATTGACGCATGCTCAGGGTCCATATGCAATATCTAGTGTATATATTTATGGTAAGCACTTAGCAACTATGAATAATACAATAGTAATCACATAGCAAACACCAACACATAACACACTTTAGTAACCATATTACGACATCCTAGCAATCTCACAGCAACTTCTTATAGCACCTTTCTTATAATTCAAGTCAATTCATGTTTATTTATGTAGCAATTTTACAATGTAGACTGTCAAAGCAGCTTAACACAGACGTTCTAGTAAACTGAAACTGTGTCAGTCCAGGTTTCAGAGTTGAAGTTCATTTTAGTTCAGTTCAGTGTGGTTTAATTTTCACTGCTGAAAGTCCAAACACTGAAGAGCAAATACATTGATCAATCTCAACCGCCTATCAGCCACCCGTAACACACTAACAACCACATAGCAACCGCCTATCAATCCTTTAGCAACTGTACAGGGCACCCTAGAAAATGCTACTGCAGAATGTACATTTTTAGTACACTCTGACCTTTACTGTCATGTCCTCTACCACCAATAAATCCACAATAAGGACAGTCATATTACACACTCAAATAGTTTCAAGTGGTAACAGTGGACCCAGACTGGTGGACACATCTGGCAGAGCATCAGCGCAGAGGCTGATGAACACATTTGGCTGCGAGCCAGAGTGGCCCTTTTTGCTCCGACTGATGAAAACATGCTCGTCTATTCTCATCAGCGCCCCAATGAGCTCCCAGTATTCTTTAGACCGAGTATCATCATGGAGACGGATCTACAGAAGCCGATGAATTCCAGTGGAGCACGCAGCCATCACTCCCTAATCAGATTACTCTCATCAGTCTGATTACACAGTGTCAAATTATGACATCTACACTGTAAAACATGTCATTTCAGTGGTAGAAAACTGTAAAAATGCTACAGTAAAAAAGTTACAACCTAGGCTCATTCTGATTATGTACCCCTGTATACATTTCTGGAGAGAGCAAAATATGTCCCAGGAGCTACATTTTTTTGCAGTTCTTGTTTCCGCGAATCTGCCAGAGGCCGCTGTGAATGCTTTTTGAGATCTCAAATTTCTCTCGCAAGTGCCATTCGCGCCTCATGTTCTTATGTAAATCCACCAGAGGCCACTGTTGACTCACTCACGATCCCCCACCCTTCCCCTTCCCCTAAACCCAACCGATAGTATTTTGAAAAGCACCTATTGACCCACCCACCCTCTTCCCTAAACCCAACCGCAGTGTTTTGAAAAGCAATCCAGAAAAAGAAAAGCCCATTGTTTTTTTTACCACGTTTTTAGATTTGACCACATTCTCACCCTGTTATTTACTTGTTTATTTTATTTTTTGGCTTTTGTTTTTGTCTTGCCTGCATTTCGTCCTTGAAATGAACACTACAGGCGGTATGACTCTGTTCCTTTTTGCGCTTAGCAGCTGACCACTTACCTCTGTATGGGCGGTCTTTCTGCAGTTACAAGTTCGTCCAGCAGCTCATCGCGTAGGTCAGCAGACTTGAGATGGACTGCTTTTTAAAACGCTATCTGTTGGGTTTAGGGAAGAAGGAGGGTGGGTCAGTCAATCAGTCAGTCAGTCCACAGCAGTCTCTGGTGGATTTATACAAGAACAGCAGTCATGAATGAACTTGCGAGAGAAATTTCTTAAAATTATTAAAAAGTATATACAGTGGCCTCTGGTGGATTCGTGAAAGCAAAAACATATCTCCTGGGACGTATTTGGCGCTCTTTAGAAATGCAATTAGGGGTACGTAATCAGAGAGAGCGTGGGTTGGTTAACTTAATGGTTTTTACAAATTTAAGTGGATTGAACATAAAACAATTAAGCCGTTCCAAAAAAAGAGAGTTTTGTTGTTTCAGCTTGTTTTAAATAAGTAGTTTAAATGTATGTGTTTTTGTCTGTGTAACGACAGTACCAAGTATAAATGTTAGTACTTCAAAACATACATTAAATAAATACGATAGTTTACTGTAAAAATTTGAAAGTTCTTGACTTCTGTCATATTGCTGCCACCACAGCTGCCTGTTTTTTTTTTTACCATATATTTTCTGGATTTTTTTAAAACTCTACAACTATATAAAACCTCTCTGACACTATATGAAACAGTTGTGTACACTGTAAAAAAATGCAGGGTTCCACACAATTCATTTATGTTGTCCCAACACAAATTGATTAGGTTAACACTTTTAACAAATTTATGGGGATTGAAAACCAAAAAATTAAGTTGTCCCAATGAAATCTCAGGAGTTGTTGTTACAGCTCATTTTCAATAGTTTGAACGTGCACAAAAAAAAATATATATATATTTTTGAATGTAGAGCATGTAATGTTAGAGAGAGAGAGAGGCATATCGTCTCACAGGTCTTCTGGATTACACCAAAGGAGGTTTATCTCCTCTTAAAGATGATGAGAAGGGGATTCTGGGAGCACTACTGGGACATGGTAGCCAACCATATGAGGCTTCTCTGTGTGAACAGATCCATAAATAATGCAAAACCGAAGACATCTGAGGAAATGTGCCTCTCATCCTGCACAAATGAACTGAATCACTTTAATACAGCAAGAACATGTTTGTTTTTTATGTTCACATGCATGTTTAAACGCAAACATATATACATGTTGTGCAGGAATGTGTTTACATAAGTAGGCATCCTTTTTCAGCCTGGTTTTTATTTCTTTATTTTTGCAACTGCAAAGCTCCAGGATGCTGCGTCTTCCAGATTCTTTACAGCCCATGCTGTGGAAGATTGAGAATAAACCCCACTGGCGGCTTGAATGTGCTGAAGTGTTGATCCACTGCTGTGGACGGCTGTGTCGCGATTCACAGAACTGCACAGGCGGCCTCTAGCCCCACAGCAATAACAGATTGGGGACGTAATTTGGTAACAAAAGGGACTTATAGATTTGTGAATCACATAGAGTGACAGCCGCTTGCTCTGAGTTTGTCTGGTGGTCTATTTTAATGCATATTATTAACATAAATTTCCCCCATTTATTTTGGCCTTTTGCCTCTAAGTGCATTAATCATTGATCTTGAAAGTTAGAGAAGAGACCAAGCTTTGTGTTACTCTTCAGTGGAGCTAAAAACTGCAAAAGCCCTGTCCCTTGATGATACTTCATACCCGTGACAAATGTGTGTGTGGTGATAAAAACAGCTCCAAGCTACAGTATGTCTGAGTGCTCAGAAATCCAGCCAAAGCAGATTAAGAGGGGTTACATCAAACCAAACAGGTGCGAAAACATTAGCTGTGACAGGAGTGATTGTTGTAGAAACAGATGGGATTGATGTTGATGGTTATCCACGTCATCTTTGGCTCCTATATGAGAGTTGGTTTGGAAATCATTGTTTACCTTTTAAAACAGAACAGTAGCTGAGACTCTGGTTATCCAAAGCTGTTGTGACACTGACAGATATAGATGTTTTATGTTTGTTCTTTCCCCCCTCAGTGTTTTCAAATGTAAATGGAGAAACTTTAAATGCATTTTATGCACAAAAGTACAGTAGCCGAGAGAGCTCAAGGCACTGCAACTCGAAATAACACATGCAAATAGACAAAACACCAGCAAATTAAGAAACCATTTTAATTGGTTTGATAGGAGACATGTTGCAAATCCTCACAACTGCAAATAGCATGGGACCCAAGTGAAATTTTTCAAGTGGATGAACTGAAAAAAGTGACTATGATTTGCTTATTGTGCAGTGATTATTGGTCAGTGAAGCTGCAGGGTACCTGAAAGGTACATTTTTCAACCAATACCTTGATTCAATGATTGCATTGTCTTTTGAATATTCATCCGTTCATTTTCCTTTAGCTTAGTCCCTTTTATTTAGGGATTGCCACAACGGAATGAACTGCAAACTTATCCAGCATATATTTTAAGCAGGAGATGTCCTTCCAGCTGAACCCAATAATGGGAAATACCCATACATTCTCACATGCTCACACACACACTACGGCCCATTTAGTTTATTATATTCACCTATACCGCATGTCTTTGGTAAACCGGAGCACCCGGAGGAAACCCACGCGAACACAGGGAGAACATGCAAACTCCACACAGAAATGCCAACTGACCCATTTGAAAGTTGAACCAGTGACCTTATTGCTGTGAGACGAACCACTGAGCCACCGTGTTGCCCCTTTTTTGAATATTATTTGCTTAAATAAATTCCCTCTGATTATCTGTGAAACATAGCCTTTAGGGCTAAATTAACTTAATATCCTAAACAAAATATCATTTTAAGGTTAATGAAAATAAGTGAAGTTTATTTATAAACTATTAACTAATTTAGTTAATCTATTACCAAATTTAATAGAGGATCACATGCTTATGATTGCTTGCGGCTGGCCCCACATTATCCAATTTATGATTCACCAAATCATACAATTCCTAAGCCACTATAAATACCCTAAGTTCTATATAACAGCCATCTTCGTTTGGAAGAATCCCCCTTTCCACGCCTACTCCTCCTCCTTTCCTAGATGGGTGGCACGGTGGCCCACTGATTAGCACTGTTGCCTCACAGCAAGAACATGTCTGGTTATGTCCTTACCAAGTCAGCCGACATTTCTGTGCGGAGCTTACATGTTCTCCTCATGCTCACGTGGGTTTCCCCCGGGTTCCCCAGTTTCCTCCCACCATCCAAAAACATGCAACTTAAGTTAATTGACTAATCTAAATCGGCACCATAGACATGCACCTAGTAAGTAATTATCTCTAAAGAGCAATCACTCAATCATTAGCAACTACGGCAGGGGAGTTCTTAAGATCTACCTAAGCTCAAACTCCCTCTCGCCTTGCAATGGGAGGGAGCCCCGGGCTCGAGGATCTTATGAGCTCAGGGCTCTCTCCTGGGACAGCATGCCAAACAAGCTTTATAATCAATCATCAGCTAAGTGCGAACTCATGAAATTCATTAAGTATTATAATGGGGAAAAAGTGAATAGCAGATATTTAAAAATGTATTAAGGCCCTTTTAGCAGGCTAATGATGGAAAGGACAACATATTACACATTGTGCTAATTTCTGTCAAAATGTATATGCTTTGTAAGGATTTGCAGCACATTTTTTTAATTTGCATTTGCGTTGTGAGGATTACAATGTGTGCCGTCAAACCGATAAAGATGTTTTCTGAATTTACTGGTGTTCTTTCTATTTGCATGTGTTTTGTTAAGTTTCAGTGCCTTGATCTCTCTCGGTCGCCGTACAAAAAAGTTGATAAATTCTTCAAACTGGAGATCTGAGATCTCATTTGTAAAATATGCGCATGCTTAGATTTCATCTTGGGGAATTTTAGATTGAAGCCAATATGTAGATTTATATAAATAATAATAATAAAAAAAATAAATTAGGTTCCAAACAGACATATAAATTTTTACCTTGTTGCATATTCTTGTTGTTATTTGTTTGAAGATTCTTGCGTTTGGAGGCAACACTCATCAGCAGGCTGATACCATCCCTACAGTGAAGCATTGTGGTGGCAGAATCATGCTGTGGGGATGTTTTTCAGCAGCAGGAACTGGAACACTAGTCAGGATAGAGGGAAAGATGAATGCAGAAATGCACAGAGACATCCTGAATGAAAACCTGCTTCTGACCTCAGACTGGGGCGACGGTTCATCTTCCAGTAGGACAATGACCAAATGCACACTGCCAAAATATCTATTGAGTGGCTTCACAACAACAACTTTGTGAATGTCATTGAGTGGCCCAGCCAGAGCCCAGACCGAAATCCTATTGAACATCTGTGCAGTGATCTGAAAATGACTGTACACCGTCGCTTCCCATCCAACCTGATAGAGCTTGAGAGGTACTGCAAAGAGGAATGGGCAAAAATTTACCAAGACAGGTGTGGCAAGCTTGTGGCATCATATTCAAAAAGACTTGAGGCTGTAACTGCTGCCAAAGGTGCATCAACAAAGTATTGAGCAAAGGCTGTGAATTCTTATGTACATGTGATTTTTCAGGTCTTTTTATTTTTTATAAATTTGCAACAATTTCAAAAAATATTTTTTCACATTGTCATTATGGGGTATAGTGTGTAGAATTTGGAGGAAACAAATGAATTTAATCCATTTTGGAATAAGGCTGTAACATAAAAATGAGGAAAAAGCGCTATGAATACTTTCCGGATGCACCGTATTTTATATACTCATGACATTAATTACTGGCCAGTTACGAAGGTGGAGATCTGAAGCTATTCATGCACAGTATGCACAATTTCAAGGTCATTTGCAATTTAATAGATTGCACATCTGGAAGAGAGACGTTTGTACATTTGTTACTCAGAATCACATAAATGGACATTTGAGAAATGATCATACATCGATCTTGAGACAGTTTATATGCAGCATTTTAAAAATGGGTAGTGTTTGCTTTGTGATTGAATAGTGCTTAAACCAATGCCTTTGCCATTTCCTAATTCATTTTATCATTTTCTGTCTCATCACAGACCATGTCTTAAATAGGAGGAACATATAGCATGCAAGTTGTCTTGATAATTACTGTGTAACAAACAAACAAACAAACAAACAAACAAACAAACAAACAAACAAGTTGATTTTGATCTAAATAAAGTGATCAGTAAAAATAATTACCATATGGAGTTTAATTGTAAGTAAGTTTTGAAGATCTTCAAATTTTAAAAGGTCCAAGTGCAGATAAGGAAGTTTGAGAAATGTAATCTCATTTATGACATCTGTTGCAAAAGCATTAATCATTTTAATGATACGGTGGTGGAATGATTACTTAATGAATTATGACTTACTAACCAAATAAAAATATATTACAGTAGTCAACATTTGAAGTGGATAAAAAAAAAAAAACTAAACCAAAGTGAATTAAAATTGTCCTAAAACAATAATTGGTGTTTAATAGTTTTAGGTCAACCTTGACAAAATGTTTTGAACCATGTTGACTACTGTATATACACCATGCTGAACTCAATGCAAAACTAATCTTTCCTTCCTCAAGGAAATGTGCCAATGTGCTATGGCTCTAACACACTTTCCCATTTTCTGCTGTTGTTAAGACTGACATTTTCTGTTTGTGAAAGTGTGTTTTTAGGGATTAGTTCCTCCACAAATCTTTGACGGCAGTGGAGCTCAGCCAGAGTTTAATACCTGCCAGCTAAAAATAAAGAGACTTGCTCTTCATTATGTTACAATACATATAAATGGCTTTTGCTTTTATATTTTTTACAACCTGGAGACATTATATACTATTATGCAAAAAAATTTCAATACACATTTATTTACTGAAATCACTAGATGAAGGATTTCACCATTTTTACCGTATCATGAAAGGAAACAGCAGACTTCAGAATTGTCAATTTTCACCCTATTTCAAACAGGAACTTGCAGGTTTATTAGAGCTGGTGGCCTGTGATTGCCTTTTAATGAGAGAATGACTGGGAGCGGGAGATAAGGAAAGTTCAGACTAAGAGGTCCTTGGTGGGATTAGAATAATCATCAAAAATGCCATGTCTTTAAAAAATCCACAATAGGACATGGCACTCCAGCACACTTTCCCTCTCCGAAGCCAACCTATTTGCATTCCAGTGCAATGGTCCAGTGGATGCTCGTGAATGTAGAATTTGTACTCTTGTTAAAGACCCATCAGGCCATAGATTGAGTCAGGAACAGGAAAACCGTGCTCCAAAGGAAAGAAACTTAAATGTCACAACTGTGTGACAAGATTAATTATCAGTTTAGTTGTGCAGCACTTTGTTATGAGCTGATATAGTTTGCCCTTTATTGAATACGGGCTTAGAAATGCAAAAGACTGCCAATTATGTGACTATGTTTGTAAATATGTCTTTTTCCACATTGAGCAATACAGTGTTTTCCTATATGACATGTACTCACTGGCCACTTTATTAGGCACACCTTGCTGGTTCCAGATTAGAGCCACCTCTACGTTCAGAACTATCTTGCATCCCTGTGGTAAAGACTTAATCTGCCATTACAGCGTCACAGTTGCTGAAGATTTTTCAGCTGCATGTGAATACGAAGCAGGCACACAACATTATAAAATGTTAATATTTAATATTTATAAGATGTTAGATTTAGGTCGTGACACCAACTAACCATAATTCAACAGCTATGTTTCTATCCAAAGATGCAAATTAAATTTATGCGCATAACTGGAATAAATCGCATATAAGACAAGCAAATACAGCAGCGTTTCCAACAAAGTAGTCAAAGAGAACAAAATAGTCACTTCCTGATTAACTGGCAGCAAATATCAAAAGTAAAAACGGAATTTGCTGTAGGAGAAGCTGCATGAATCTTTTCTTTATTTAATAAATTACTCGCGCCTCAGAAGACAATACCAACATGCAATGAATGCATGGTAGTGGTGTAGGAGTAAGAAGCTGAGCACCTTACTCCTCACACAGATTCTTGACTATTCCGGAGGTCATTAATAATATACTAACACTAATAAAGGCGTTTTACAATGACCCAAACAACATTTCAGATGTTTTACAATGTGCTCAGCCTGCTGGTTTGTCCATTCACACACATTATCACCACATGATCTCTTATAACAAAATCACATGACTCTTATTAATGCGCATACTGGAATTTGTTCATTAAAAGTGTTTCCATTGTAGTTTATGCACATTTTTCTTATTGGATTAAAAGTTTATTCTACTCAGTTATGTGCCTTAGTTTTTTATGCATGTTTTCAAAACTTGTGTGCATCATGGCGTTTCCAGCAACCATTTTTTATGCGCATATCCAAAATCCAAAAAATAGGTGGATGGAAACGTAACTACTGTCTAGCCACCTTCTAAGGACAACATAATTTTGACATCCAATAACGACGTGAAATGATGTTGATATTTGGTTGATTTTAAGTTATGTTGGAAAGTGACCAAAATCCATCCATCTTAGACCAACGTCATATTGACATCATATTGACGTCCAATAGCGGGCAGCTAGCTCTTTGCAACTCTCACATGGTCGCCCACTGAAGCCAAGCAGGGCTGCGCTTGGTCAGTACCTGGATGGGAGACCACATGGAAAGCTAGGTTACTGCCAGAAGTGGTGTTAGTGAGGTCAGCAGGGGGCAATCAACCTGCGGTCTGTGTTGGTCCTAACACCCCACTTTATACTGCTCAGTGAGTGCTGTCTTTTGGATGAGATGGTAAACTGAAGTCTCGACTCTCTGTGGTCATGAAAAAATCCCTGGGTGTTCTTTGAAAAAGAATAGGGATTTAACCCCGGCTTCCTGGCCAAATTTTCCCACTGGCCTCTGTCCATTATCATAATTGCTCTCCTCTCCACCAATCAGCTCAGGTGTGGTTTGCAGTCTGGCACAGTATGGTTGCAGTCACGTCATCCAGGTGGATGCTGCACACTGATGGTAGATGAGGAGATTCCCCACAATGTGTAAAGCGCTTTGAGAGCCCTGAAAATTGCTGTATAAAATGCAAGATATTATTAATTATTATTATTATTATTATTATTATTAAATACTGATATTTATTCGTCAGGTATGGCAACCAAAATCCAATGTCTGATAGACATCATAGTGTTAACGCCCACACAATGTTAAGCGATCACATCATAAGAATTTGATAATTGGTTGATTTTAGGTTGGACAGGGACGTCGGCTTGATGTTTTAGTTTTGATTTCAACACTATCTTTATTTCCAAATAAAATGCAACGTACCCACAATATTGGTGTACAACCGTCATGTTGACGTCCTGTGCCTGCTAGGTAGGGACTGTGGAGGTAACTCATTGTCATGTTTAATAAATCAGTTGATTTCATATTGCTGGAATTGACCAAATCACAAGAGCTATGGGCATAAAGGAATGGACATGATCTGCAGCAATACTCTGTGGTAGGCTGTGGTATATATACACGAAAATATCCTCCACAACATTACACCACTATTATCAGCCTGAAATGCTGATACAGAGCAGGTAGGCTTCACGTTTTTTTATGCAGTTTACACTAAGTTCTGACCCAACCAACCAGTTTTTGTGAGCCCACAAAAGTCAGTTATAGCTTAAGTTTTCTCCCTGGTGTGCTCCACTAATGCTGCTGGAACTCAACTGCTTCAAGGTTTGACATGTTGTGTGTTCAGAAATGCTCTCCTGCAGACCTCAGCTTGAAACCATCTGACCTTTCTCCTCTTACCATCACCAACAAGGCACTGTTCACTGCATACTCTTGATTTTTCAAACCATTTTCTGTAAAACCCACAAATGTTTGTCCATGAAAATCAGCAGTTTGTGAAATACCCAGTCCAGCATCAAACATATGTTCAACCTCTCTTAAATTATTTTTCTTCCCAATTCCGATGATCAATTTGAAATTCGGCACATTGTCTTGATCACATCCATTTGCCTAAATGCAATGAATTACTGGCATGTGATAAGTGGCCTCATAAACCTTATTTACCTAATAAAATGGCCGGTGAGTGTACATTGTAAAGGGTTATTAGAGGGAAAAAAAGCCATATAAAAAGAAAGACTCTTTCGAGTACATGCAGCAAAAAAAAATTCACTTTAAAATAGTCATCACGCTCCGTTAGACACCAATAAAGCAATGCGACAATCTAATAGGAATTCTTTTTAGTTTTAATGAAAAAAGCCAGGTGCTGCAAGTCTCCAGTTTGTTTTTCACATGACCGTTTGCTGATCAGGTGCACTTCTGCCAGTTTAGAAAAAACAGCTTTGAATATGTGGACTGAGATATTGATTCCACCAGAGAGTCTGCGTAGTTCAAGAGCAGCCAGTGCCTGTGACCTCACTCAACATGTGCCTGCCGCTCATTGCTCGACATGCTTTCAAGTGTTTTTCAGGGATCAAAAAGTGGAAAAGCTTGTTCTGCTGTTTTAGATGTGCTACTCAAAACCTCAGAGGTTGTTGCTCCTTCAGGAAAAGCACGCCGGAGAGATTTTTAATGGAGGCTTTTTTAGGACTTGTGTTGTGAGTCATTCAGTCATTGGACTTCAGGCTATATTTACACCCTGATGACAAAATCTTAAACCTGGCCTCTCTCTTAAGGGGGTGGTTGTGATGTTCTGAAAGGTCCAGAAATAGTTTTTGAATCCAATGAATGAACTGAAATGATTGTTAAGCCATAATTGTAACGTTGTTCATTTTCACAGAAGCATAGAAATTCATCTCAGATAATTTGGAGGTGTTTTTGAGTACATCTCGGTGACAAGCCCAACCTTCGCCGAGAACGGATTATGTTTCTCTGCCGTAAAGCATTCTGACATTCAGAATGATATTAAACTTCAATGGACTCAGATCAAGGTTCACCGATCATTCTTGCAGGCGCTGAATCCATTATTCAAGGTTAGAGATGCTGTTTACTGAAATGAAAATGGGCTGCATCTATTATACATTCGCATTAGACTCAAAGCAAAAGTGCTGCTTTCTGTTTGTTAGAAGTAATGTACGGTTTGAGAATACAAAGACACTACCAGGAACTTGCGTATGAGATGTGAGACCTGCACTGCTATTACATTCATTGCTCTTGCAAAAGGTAATTATCTATATTATTACACAAATGATCACCAGTTATTTATCCATTTTCATAGTACAGCTTTTATTGTATTTCTTAAAAAGCTAGTTTGTGCCAAATATATATATAAAATATATATATATATATATATAAAAAGGAGTAATAAATAAATAAGGAGTAATAATTTACTCAACATGTTAAAAAAATGTTAAAGAAGTTGAAAAATTGCTACCATAAAAATCATAGTTCAGCTCTAAATCTACAAAAAAAAAAAAAGGAGCACAATAAAAGTGCTCATGAGCTGTGCACTTCTGTAAGTGACCTGAAACCAATTGATAGATGCAAAACAATTAAGTAATAAAGCCCGTTGTGTGATGTTAATTGGAAGTAGAAACTAAGTAGAAAACAATTATATAAGGTTTCTGAAAAATGTTGACACATGCAGAGAGATATTGCACAAAAGTAAGAAAAAGGGATTAAACTAGGATTTTAAAGCTACCCTGGCTGAATTTAGCCTTGACTCAGGTGAAATTATATCTCTCTATGGAAATTTATTCTTTGCCTGCTCCAGAGCAGGCTTACAACCAGGCTAGGATTTTATCCTGTTTATTTTGTCATTTAACCATTAATGCTACTAGAAATTTATGGCCATTAACATTAGAGGTTTGAACCTACACTGGTCTGACGGTTCGGTTCTGATTATTATGCTATTGATTCGGTTCAGTTCGATATCTCTGTGCGTCACGGTGCATTGACGATGTTTTCCATAGACAATTTGATATTTTACTTCACAGCACAGGCGACGCAGTGGTGCAGTAGGTAGTGCTGTTGCCTCACAGCAAGAAGATTGCTGGTTCGAGCCTCGGCTGAATCAGTTGGCGTTTCTGTGTGGAGTTTGCATGTTCTCCTTGCGTTCGCGTGGGTTTCCTCCGGGTGCTCCGGTTTCCCCCACAGTCCAAAGACATGTGGTACAGGTTAATTGGGTAGGCTAAATTGTCTGTAGTGTATGTGTGTGTGTGAATAAGCGTGTATGTGTTTCCCAGTGATGGGTTGCAGCTTGAAGGGCATCCGCTGCATAAAACAAATGCTGGATAAGTTGGCGGTTCATTCCGCTGTGGCAACTGCAGATTAATAAAAGGGACTAAGCCGAAAAGAAAATTAATGAATGAACTTCATAGCAAAACAATTCTGGTCCTAATGTATAAATATATTTATAAACGATTTGTAATACAATTTTGTCTTTTAATACAAACAGTCAAATATCAGACATCCCAACTCTACGCATCTCTCTCAATTGCATAGAGACTCCCGGATGCCCGCAAACGAATGATAATCTCCTGGGAATCTCCCGCGCGGTACTTAAAGTACATCGGGCACCCCTCTCCACCGCATCCCTACCAGCTCCTCAGGTACGTTGCGCGCACATGCCCCACCGCTCTTCAGATATGTCCCACACACAACCCCCCACCGCTCTTCAGATACATCCCGCACAACTCACCCCTCACCTCGAACAAACTTTTGCCGTGACAATCACAATAATCAAAACCGCCCTCAAGCGGAAGGCATTTCCAGGAGTTCTTCCCTTGTGTCCCCAGTCGGGCTCATAACAGACTGGAGGTCAGCCGGGACTGTCCTGCTTCACTGTTCCTGCTCGCCTCTCAACAATGACAAGCAAGGCTCCGGTGCAACTCTGTAATCCGTTCATCCGTCATCCCGTCTCGCTTCATGTGTGCTTCCATACATCTTTCGGCTCTCAGTGTTGCTCATTTAACTTCACCATCCATCTTACCCGGCAACTTTCTGCACACAAAACTGGATACGGTAGACAAAGGGGTGCGCCTTCATTTTAACTTTTGATTCCCTGCATACCGTTTAGTGATTTCCTTCTCAAAGAGGAGATCAAAGGTTGTGCTGGGATGAATCAGTGAAAGGTGGCTTTGTAGGACAGGAGTGAAATCATGGGTGCATTAGTGTGACTGCTGGCGGTACAGGGGATCTGTCACTGCACTGATGAGTCTGTGTGATTAACAGGCCTCTGCTCTTTGCACAGACCGCAGAACAGTGGGAGGCCACGATGAGCCAATGCACAAATACAGTACAGTGCTGTTTTTTTCTCGCCTGCTCATTCTTATACATGTGTTTGTAGCATGTGCAATCTGTTTTTTGGTGGATCACTCATTGCTCCCACTATTATATGGACAATTGTAGCTAAACATAAAAATCAGAAACCCCTAGTTACAACAAAAAATAAAGATGAAGATAAAATTTATTGTAAAGGAGAACTTTGTCATATAATTTAAGTCAAAAGCATTTGCTAAATGACTAAAATAAACTATACAGATTTTCTACAGTAAAAGGCATAAAGAGTGTTTTTTTTTCTCACTTTCAATTATTTACAATGAACATGGGGTTGAAAGATTTGACATCTCAGTGTTGGAAAATTACAACAAAGTATGACAAGTCATACAAATCATATTAAAATACAACTCTGGAAAAAAAGAGAATTAATCAGACTACTGCATTTGTCTGTTCATTTCAGCATCAATATCGCAATATGCACATTCCCAATAGTCACATCGTAGGACCTGCAATGTCGAGTTATAACAGTTCTGGACACCTGAGAATTGTGCAGAGTTGTACCAAAATGGAAAGTTTTTCATTTGCATGTGTTTTTAAGGCCTGTCAAAGTATTCAAGCACAAGGAATTTTGTAACCTTAATAAAGAATACTTTTATTGAATTATTTATAAGATTTTTGCAGTATTATATTACATTTTGTTATTCAAATTCTGTACCTGAATGCTATTTAACTGCTCCATCTCTTGCTTAAGCCCGTCTCATTTTAAAAATAAGAGATCCACATACACTGGAAATATAAGCTGTGTTAAACTTAGAAATTAAAGTCCGGAAATCATTCTTGCTATCTCACTATGAAGCATTGTGACCAATCAAACGTTGCTGGAGGTGTGCAGATTAATGATCATGTGGGTAATGTCAGAGTCTGTGTTTTGTTCTGATTGTCCTGTTTTTCAGTGGTCTTTACATTCACAGGATTTTCATGAGAACGAGTAAATAATGGTGTTTGAGTATCAAACTTGTATTATTTAACTACGCTTAGCTATATCCAGGTTTTCATTATATGGTACCTACAGTATACAGCGGGGAAAATAAGTATTAAACACGTCATCTTTTTTCTCAGAAAACATTTCTAAAGGTGCTGTTGACTTGAAATTTTCCCTTGATGTTGGTAACAACCAAAGAAATCCATATGCAAAGAAAAATCTAATTAGTTTACAAATTAAAGTTCTGCATAATAAAATGAAATGATTCAGGGGAAAAAATTAAACACATGAAGAAAGAGAGATGCAGAAAGGCAGTAAAAGCCCAGACAGCAGCTGAAATCTCTCAGTAGTTCTTCAGCAACCCTCTGCCCTTTGTCACTGTAAATTGATATTAGCTGCTTCAGTCCAACATCTACATTAGCAGGATGATGAAGATGAAACCAGGGTGGACATTTCAGTAGGACAATGATACAAAACACAGCCAAGAAAACTCTGAAATGCTTTCAGAGAAAGAAAAATCAAAGCTGTAGAATGGCCCAACCAAATCACCTGACTTGAATCTAATAGAAAATACGAAATAAACATAACGAGACAGACGAAAAACAGACGAGACCTACAGAACCATTAAGATTTTTACACTCTGAAGTCTGTGAAAAACTGAAACCTGAGCAATTCACATGACTTCATTTTTCATATGAGAGGCGTCTTTAAGCTGCCATCACCAAAAAAAAAAAAAACCTTTAATATAAAGTAATAAATATGTTTCAGTAGTTTTACCTTGAGTCATTTCATTGTTATTACACATAACTGATTTTTCAGATTTAGTTTTTTGTTTTGTTTTAATGCTTGTATTGTTTGGGTTTTTACCAAAATCTGGTTAAATTCCATGTCAACAGCTCCTTTAGGAATACTATTCCCAGGAAAAAACATGACATGCTCAATACTTATTTTCCCCGCCGTATCAGTGATAAGTGCATTTCCTCACAGAAGTCTTGGACCTTTTCTTTTAACTTCCGATAAAAAAGGAAAAAAAAAATGCTTTAACCATTTTAATTACACCTAAAAGAGCATGGAGTAGCGTGATCTAAAATGAGATGACTTTCCGTCATGCTTGATGCATGTTAACTTCTATGAACCACATTCATCCATCCACCTTGCACCCTGAGCCATTCTGCCTCTCTGTGATGAGACTGTAGTGTCAGATCAGACTCGGATCAAATATTCTGCCCCCTTACAATTCATGATTAATATCAATCTCAGAGCCTGAAAGCTCGGGCAGAGCACCGTGTGTCACTTAAGATATCCTTTGCTTGTATTTTTTATAGCACATCACTGCGAGTCACATTTCCATGAATGTTTATGTCTGTATTTTATTGGAAATCTGGATGCGGATGCTCGGATAAAAGCAGCTGTGACTGAGTGGGCTACGACACGATTGTTCAGCCAAAAGGAAGAAGGATAGATTGATGGGAAATAATACAAATCACAGGGAGGGGAGTATGAGAGAAGAGCAAAGAAAGGAAAAGAAAAGAGCGTGGGATTGAGGCACAGTGGCAGGTGTCATGGATCCTCTCATGCCGTCTCTCACACCCACACAGTGTCTTCATTATGTATGCTGTTCGGGCCCACACAATCACACACATTACAATGCCACAGTCAAAGTGTGAGCAATCAAACAGCTCAGGCTACCAGGTAACATACTGCTCTTTTAGACTGCCTTAAAATTGAGGTGTTCTTTTGTACCGATTGCTTTTCTTGGGCTTTTCCGATGGGAGCATGTCATGGTAGCCATTGCAGCATGTGGGGGTTTGGATAATGAACATCTATACAACAGTCAGTTCTGGTTCACAAGTTGAATTGGTATCACTTCACTTATCTGGGTTTATTAGTGCTAGGGCTTTTCATTGTCTCTTAAGACACTGAATCATTTGTTAAAACCGTGTTCAAATACACGGATTAATTCAGGAATTAAACAAAACCATATTTAACAGAAAGCCATTGAATTCTTACCACATGATTCAAATATGATCGGTCATTAAGGATTGGCTATTATTAAAGTTATTGAATAATTCACTCAAATGATTTAATTATGCTGTTTAACTCAGGAATGAAACAGGAATTTGTTTTTAGTAGGGATCTATTGAAATATTCACTTAACTTATACAAATACACAGATTCATCTAGGTAACAAGACTGTCTTTATACACTCACTGGCCACTTTATTAGGTACACCTTACTAGCGCTATTGGATTGAGATCTGGTGACTGTGGAGGCCATTTGAGTACAGTGAACTCATTGTCATGTTCAAGAAACCAATTGGTTCAAAGGGGCCCAAAAGTGTGCCAAGAAAATATCCCCCACACAATTACACAACCACCACCAGCCTGAACCGTTGATACAAGGCAGGCTGGATCCATCCTTTCATGTTGATGATGCCAAATTCTGACTCAGAATGTCGCAGCAGAAATAAGGACTCATCAGACCAGGCAAATGATTTTCCCATTTTCTATTGTCCAATTTTGGTGAGCCTGTGTGAATTGAAGCCTCAGTTTCTTGTTCTTAGCTGACAGGAGTGGCACCCGGTGTGGTCTTCTGCTGCTGTAGCCCATCCTCCTCAAGGTTAGGCATGATGTGTGTTCAGAGATGCTCTTCTGCATACCTCTGTAGTACTGAGTGGTTATTTTAGTTACTGTTGCCTTTCTATCAGCTCTGGCCATTCTCCTCTGACCTCTGGCAACAGAGCATTTGCTCCCACAGAACTGCCGCTCAGTGGATATATAATCTTTTTAAGACCATTCTCTGTAAACACTAGAGATGGCTGTGCATGAAAATCCCAGTAGATCAGCAGTTTCTGAAATACTCAGACCAGCCCGTCTGGCACCAACAAGCTTGCCACGTTCAAAGTCACTTAAATCACCTTTCCTATCATTTTAATGCTCAGTTTGAACGGCAGCAGATCATCTTGACCATGTCTACATGCCTAAATGCATCGAGTTGCTGCCATGTGATTGGCTGATTAGAAATTTTTACAATTCACAAGCAGTTGGACAGGTGTACTTAATAAAAGAGTGTTAACAAGCCATTTAATCATTAAACGGTTTGAAAATATAGATTCATTCAGGAATGATGCAAATCTCTATTAGTGAGCCACTGAATAATTGACTCAAATGATTTGTTCAAATATGCTGATTCATTCAGGATATAAACAGAATTTATTTGATCAGCCATCCATTGAATCTTTCACTGAAATAACTTGTTCAAATATGCAGATTCAATCAGGAATAAAGCAAAACTAAATCATTCTCTTAAACTGTTTGTTTAAAAAAAGGCTATCTGCCTTTTTCAAGGCAATGAGGAATGAAAAGGAACAGCTTCATCCAATAAGCTCATTTTGAAAACGTAGCACTACACATTTCTGGAGATCGCAAATTATGTAGCCAGAAACATGTACAGCCTATATGGCTACATTTCGTCTTTAAAACAAACGCTATGGGGTGGTATGGTGCGGTTTCTTTTTGCACTTACACTTACCACATCAATCTGTGCTTTTAAAAACACTATTGGTTTGGTTTAGGGAAGGTGGAGGGTGGGTCAGTCGATCGGTCAGTCAGTCAGTCAGTCAACAGCGGCCGCTGGTGGATTTACGCAAGAACAGCAGGCACGAGTTCTCAAAAAGTATACACAGAGGTCTGTGAAAAAAAAAAACGGCAAAAAAACAAACAAACAAAAAAAACCCCGTAGCTCTTGGGATGTATTTGGTGCCCCCCAGAAATTTATGTAGTGGTACGTGTAAGAATGAGCCTGAGCTGGCTTTTCAGCGAGCCACTGAATCATTCACTCAAAAGATTTATTCAAGAATGAAACCAGACTGCCAGCAGAGACATGGAATCATTTGTTTAAATATACAGATTCAGCAATGATACAAAACTTTCATAATTAGTGATCGACTGAATAATGGACTCAAATGATTTGTTCAAATATGGTGATTCATTCAGGATATAAACAAAATGTATTTTCATCGGTCATCATTCATACTCTCACAAAACATTTGTTCAAATATGCAGATTCAATCAGGAATAAAGCAAAACAATAGTTATAAACAAGCCATTGAATCAATCCCTTCAGCTCTTTAAAAGGCAGATTCATTCAAGAATGAAAAGGGACAGCTTTATCTGTGAGCCATTGAATTGTTCACTCAAATTTATTTAAATACTCACATTTATTCAGGGCTGAAACCAGACTGTCTTTATCAGAAATGTGTTGTGTAATGTGCTTAAACAATTTGTTCAAATATGGAATGAAACTTTATAAACGAACATTTAATCTTTCACTGAAATTATTCAGTCAAAACACTGATTCATTTAGTAACTATCCATCTTTGGCTTTGCTTCCAACAATTTCTCTTTGCAGAACGCATATAGAGTTGCAAAAATATCAAAAAAGGAAAAAAAGACAGGAATGTATAGATAGGATAGATTGGAAATGGTCTTTGCTTTAAAAATTAACGATGTTCTGGAAGATCAAAGGAGTAAAGGAGGCTAACAAGTGTCACACATCCTCAGAGAAATGAGAGACAAACCCATAATTCATGAACAAACGAATCTTCCTCTCCAGTGTCATGGCAAACAACAGGACTATGTTGAAAAAGCCACATCTGACGCTTCGCACAGTATGCCAGCTTTCAGACTAAACTGTCCTACTTGGAAATAGAGCAGAACTGATTATAAACCTAATATGCAAAAAGAGATATTCAGCCTCAACAGAGGCCTGCCTATCATGTGTGGAATTACACCACATCTAACAAATCATCTTGACAGAATGTCACAAATAAGTCTCTGGAGAGCAAATCATAAAGAAAGAAAACAACAACTTTCCGTTATTACCTTCTGCATCTTCACTCGAGGTTGAGGATTTGTCCTGAAGGAACTGCAACAGACATTGACGATCACTGAAGTTTCAGCACAGAGATGATTGTGAATAATATTGGCTACAGCTGTGACTGCTGCATTTCACGCACTGTAGTAAAGCTGTTTTGATATCCACAGCGTGTCTTGAATAGACTTAAAATGCAACGCAGGGCATC
The DNA here is from genome assembly GCF_903798145.1 of Danio aesculapii. Taxonomy (NCBI): domain Eukaryota; kingdom Metazoa; phylum Chordata; class Actinopteri; order Cypriniformes; family Danionidae; genus Danio; species Danio aesculapii. The sequence continues at coordinate 36,227,395 of NC_079448.1, forward strand.
AGACCAAGCTAAAAATGAGGGAACAAACACCTGTTTCTTGGTTCCACGTTTTGTTAATATCTCCATAATTAGAGCCATGGGGCATCCCAATTAACTCCTTCCATTGTTTCTGCAGGGGAGTTTAAACTGACGGAGATTAAAGAATTAATAATTTCTAAAACGATTGGGTCGGAGGCAACATGTGCTACTGGTTAAACGTCAGTGAATACGTGTGGGATGCACCTGTAGGTAATTAAAACAGCGAGTCAAGCTCTAGAGATATGCTTCGAAATACATTAAACACAAATCTTATAAAATTGGCCACTTATCAAGTCATGAATAAAACATAATGGATTTATAATCAGTTTTATTATTTCCATGAAATAACGCTCATTTTAATATTTAGCTAATTAATTCACACCTAAAGCGGAAGTATTTATTACAAAAAAGGGACATAACTTCTAAAACATTACACTAATATCAGATAAAAAAAAAACTCTGTATTTTGTTCACAGGTGTTTTTGTTTATTTATGGCTAAAAGTTGCATTATGGGATCTTGATTTCTGCTCTGTCAAATTTTGATGTTGAAAATTCAACTCTGCAGTTTAACAAAGTTTATTGACATTTTATGAAACAATATACACCACCTAACAAAAGTTGTGTTGCCTATCCAAGTTTTAGGAACAACAAATAATAACTTGACTTCTAGTTGATCATTTGGTACCAGAAGTGGCTAATATGAAAGGCAAAGATCTCTAGATTACGCTTATTTAACCAAAATAAAATGATTATGCCATGATTTTTAATTATTTAATTAAGACAGTAAGGTCTGACTTTTCTTAGACAAAAGTCTTGTCACTTAACAAAAATAATGTACAGTATAAAATAATGTCATGGTGCACACTGTAAAAGCGAATAGTAATCCTTACTATGAAAATTCTAGTGTGTTTACTTAATTTAACCAAATTGTGGAGTTTACTAGAATTTGAGTAAAATTGCCTATAATGGCTAAGCCATGCTGTCAGTGGAAAAAGAATGAATGTTGTGTATGACTCCCATGAGCTTGGAGGACTGCATCCATACATCTCTGCAATGACTCAAATAACTTATTAATAAAGTAATCAAAAATGGCAGAGAAAGCGTTCTTGAAGGACTCCCAGAGTTCATCAAGATTCTTTGTACTCATCTTCAATGCCTCCTTCATCTTACCCCAGACATGCTCAATAAAGTTCATGGTGACTGGGCTGGACAATCCTAGAGCACCTTGACCTTCTTTGCTTTCAGGAACTTTGATGTAGAGGCTGAAAGTATGAAAAGTAGTGCTATCCTGCTGAAGAATTTGCCCTCTCCTATTGTTTGTAATGTAATGGGCAGCACAAATACCTTGACATCTCAGGCTGTTGATGTTGCCATCCCCTCTGCAGATCTCTTGCACGCTCCCATACTAAATGTAACCCCAAATGATTTTTCCTTCACCAAACTTAACCGTTTTCTGTGAGAATCTTGAGTCTATGTGGGTTCCAATAGGTCTTCTGAAGTATTTGTGATGATTGGGATGCAGTTCAACAGATGATTTATTGGAAAAAATTTCCTTCTGCCACTTTTTTAAATGATCAACTAGAAGTCAAGTTATCATTTGTTGCTCTTTCATCTTGAATCAACGACAAGTCTTTTGTCAGGTAGTGTATTGTATAATAAATAAAATATAGAGAATTAATTCTGTAATGTCACAATAAAGTTACTGGCAGTTTATTACAATTTATTAAATATATATAAATGCTAATAAAAGATCAAGTTTTCTTAATGCAATTCAAAAGCATTAAAAAACACGGAAACTGTTAATTTACAAATATTTTTTTACAGTGTAGATTCCCACTTTTGCAAGGCAAAGACCCAGATCTTGGTAAGTGTGTTTAGAAAAATTTTATTCATTATTGATTGAATGAATTTCCAGTAAATTTGATTCAACCACATCTCTCTTTTGTGATAAAAAAGGAAATAAACAAACAAAAACTAAAACAACAAAACATCCCAAATAAAAATGCTCAAGATTGCGGAATCAAGAAGTAAGTGAGCATGAACAATACATTTTTGCATTTAAAACACCCCCAAAATAAAAAAAATTATCAACATTGTAATAGCGGAAACACAAAGACTTCTCTCAGATTTCTCTCTGAACTAATCAAAATCAACATCAGTGAGTATATCCATCGTTTTTTTTTTTCACAGCGATGTGTAAACCACTAGTTCAGTCAACTCTTCAAAATCTCCCGGCGGTATAAATGTTAAATGTCTCACTTGAACTTTACAAATCTTTTACTGCTTATAAAATACTGCTCTCACATGAGGCCATAAAGGACCGCAGTCTTCGGTGTCTAATAAAACACGTCAAGGAAATGGAAAGAAAAAGCCAGAGAAATACAAGCGTTTCGATGGCTACACAGTGTGTCATATTTGGCGGTACAATGGCAGTGTGAAGGGGGAAGGCTGAATAGGTAGAGCTGTTTATGTTGAGCTGGAAGCCATGTTTTGAATGCCTGCAGTGATGAAGCCAAGAGCTAAGAAAGGTCAGCTTGGCCCCGATCAATGATATCTCCACAAACATTATATCTCGAGGAGTGTGTGTACAGGACAGAACAGCCTGTGTTTCTACTGTTTTTGGATCATGTGGCTTTTCTGCTCACTTTTCGTTGCTAGGTTTATTAAAAGAAAACAACCACAAGTGATGGCTCAATACAAAGTGAAAATTCTGTTATCATTTACTAAGCATTGGTCTAGAACTTTGCTTCTGGAGCACAATAGAACATTTTGTGAAGAACCGAAATAAGTTTGTAATCAATGTATGAGGAAAAACCTATACATAAACTCAAAATTCCAATATGTAAATTTGGACGTGACAGAAGTTCTGAATAACTTGTTTTGGAAAAAGCTCTGACCTTTTTTCCCCCATCGGATTTGAAGTTTATTGGTTTATATAAGGTTTATATCTTCCACTTTTAATGTTTTTTCTCTCCCAGGATTGTAAAATATAACATTCGAATTTGAGATATAAACCCATATAAACCCAAAAGGTTATACCATGCAGTCATGAATTTTTTCCCACCGAATTGCAAGTTAGTCTCGCAATTATTTTTATATTTGTGTCTTGTGAACTTCCCCCATCAGAATTGCAGATATTACCTTATGAGAAACTTAAAATCGTAAAAATTCTGAGTTTACATACAGCGTTTCTGCAGCTTTCACCAAGACAAATTTAAGACTTTTTAACACCCTTTTAAGACCATTATGAATGAAATTTTACACTTAGGAAAAAATGTGAAGTTTTTTTTTCTAATGGCCAGTGGATTTTTTTTTTACTTGCCCCATTAAAATTCAAACACGTTTTCCAAAAGCATACTTAAAAAATGTTATTGAAAAACAATGTTACTTTTGTTAAACATTTTTTTTTTAGATTGTTGGTTGTACCAATTGAGTATCTCTACATGGACAAAGGAAAATTAAGACCTGTTTAAAATGATTTAAGACCTACAACACAATATTTCAGTCAAGAGTTTTTAGGGCCTAAAATGTTGTTTTTGAAATTTAAGACATTTTAAGACCATGCGAACACCCTGTATATAGGTTTTTATCCTTGTCAAAATTATGGATTTATTTTAGTTTAGATATTTTTGAAATTCTAACTTTATTTCTCGCAATTTAGTATATATAATTCCCCATTTTTTTATTATAAGTTGAAAACTGCAAGATACTCGCATTCACAATTTTGAAAAGTCATTTTTGAGATGTTATCTTATCTCTAGTTTATAAATCAAAATGGCGAGGTACAAAGTTACATTTTAAGTCAAAATATATTAAATGTTTAATTTTCATTTTTTATTCTGCAACAGAAATATGTTTCAATAGAAAGAGACACGAGTAAATGATGGCAGAATTTTCACTTCTAACTGAACTGTCTCACTGCAAGTCAAAAAAGCCTTAATGGAGTATTTTACCCATATAAGCAAGATGACTGACATTTGGATGTGGCAGACAGTTTAAAATGTTCCATGTGGACGTACAATAGTAGTTTTGTAGTTTGTCATCGTTTTTGTCGCAGCAACACCATCATTCACAAAGGCTTTCCTTAAATGAGATCCGATGGTTTGTGATGGGGACAGGCTAGCTCATTACAGCCAATTTACCCACTGCTGAGCTCAAACTCAACTCCTTTCCCAGGAAGTGTTCCCAATGAAGTGGCAATCAAAACATGTGGCGTCTCGCTCCCCGGTCCCGATGAGGTATGGCGCCTGAAACCAGGCGTAGCAGCTATGCAACGTCCATGAGGTGGGGAAATCACAGAGCAAGATAATCAACAAGTTCAGTTCAGCTATGCTCTACCGATCGACAACAAATCAAACGTAATCCCTCGCTCGCTTTCAGATTTACATCAGAGTATTTACACTATCGACAGGCCGTTAAATGAGCTGATATGTTTCATCAGTAGGGAAATAAGCAACGTTGTTTATGGGGCACTGGAAATTGTCAATCTTTTGTTAGGTCTTGCTCATTACCTAAGAAACAATTTTGTGTTAGACATCTAAACGTAGACAGCTTGGCTAAAACAAAGCTAAACTTGGGCTGTCAATGAAAATCTAACAGACATCTAAAAATAGCCCAAAACTAGACTAGTCTTCAAATTAGACAGACTTTATAAGTGTTGTCATTGATTTCTGTTTATTTGATGACTAGTCTAGTTTTGGCCTATTCTTAGATGTCTATTAGATTTTCACTGACAGCCCAAATTTAGCCTTGTTTCAGCCAAGATTACTATTTTTAGACGTCTATTAGACATCTATTAGACATAAAAATTACTTGCTGGGCGGTTCTCTTTTGTAGTAAGTATAAGGGAAAAGGAACTTACAGAAATGCTGTATTTGTCATTTCATTTGAAAAAGGAGAGCCAATCCTCGCAAAGAAAAATCAAGACAACATTGCTGAACACTGATATTAACTAAAATATTGCACACTCAGACAGAAGTAAACATGTTTTTATAATATTGGCACAGCGCGAGTGTCGAATCGGACACGAAACTTCTGGTATTTATTTTTTAAAGTGTTTTTTTTTTTAATTCATGACACAAACGAACACTGTCCCTCCCCCCAAGAGTTCCACAGGCATGTTATTGCAGCACATTTTCCCCCTCTTTTTTTTAACGTTTTCTTTTTCTTTAGAAAAGAGTTTTATTGGTGGCTATTCACTGAGAAGAGTCTTGGAGTGCATTTTGGCAGTACGGTCGTCTGTTGCGGGCGGGCAGACAGACAGAGGGGCAGACGGCAGGTGAACGGGAGGTCCGTGCGTTACATGTGACGCGTGCCGCTCCGTCAAGATGGTCACATGCCAGAGGCTCCCAGGCCCATGCTGGCCGCGTGGCTCATGCACGGCAGCGTCTGCACAGCTTTGGGGAAGTCATGTGTGACGATCCGCCCGTTCTCCCCGCCGCTGCCGTTCCCGCTCATCCTGGTCAGCGTGGAGCAGTGCATGGCGTCGTTGATGGATTGCTGGGATGGAGACACAACAGCGTTAGACAGGAATACGGACACAGGCGCAGGACTGTTGCTCATTTTTAGTAGCAGACAGTAAAAGATGATTTAAGCATCTGCCTAATGGAGTATGCACATAAAATGTTTTGTCATGTGATGGCTGGGTAATTAGTTCGACAGCATTTGTGGAGGTAATCTGCAGGCTTTCGCCAACAGATTTTGGGTTTCTTGACTGTAATTGATCAACATGGTGGCTCGGGGGGCGCAACGCAATGCCTTTAGCAAAGCAAACTTACAAAACACTAATGAAACTATTACTCATGTTGATGCATTACAGTAAACAATCCAGTAATAGACGTAGTTCTGTCTTAAATAACATCAGCAGCTCTACCTACATCTAAAAACTAAGCTATGCATTCACCTGACAGCAATTTCCAATAGAAATTGGATTTCTTTTTGCATTTTTCTGCAGTTATTTGAACAAAATTATGTTATGACCTCCAACAATTAGTGCATGATTTGGAAACTGATGTGTTCAGTTCCATGATTCTTTAATAAAGATCTATGGTAGTTTCATTCATTCATTTTCCTTTAGCTTAGTCTCTTATTTATTAGGCGGTCAACACAGCGGAATGAACCACCAAATTTTCCAGCATATGTTTTATACAGCGGCTGCCCTTCCAACTGAAACCCAGTACAGGAAAACACCCATACACACTTACATTCACACACACTCATACTCTACAGCCATTTAGTTCATCCAATTTACTTATGGCGCATGACTGTGGGAGAAACACGAGCACCCGGAGGAAAACTACGCAAACACGAGGTGAACATGCAAACTCCACATAGAAACGCCAACTAGCCCAGCTGGGATTCGAACCAGCAACATTCTTGCTTTGAATCAACAGTGCTATTTTACACTTGATCATTACGATTTTATACAAGTCTACTAATTAGATTTCCCCGAAAAACTCTGCACTGTTTATTTCATTTGTACCTCTGTTCTGTTGTATTTGTCTGTGGTTGTAGATTATACACAATCACCCCAATCATTCTTAATGAATTCTTTCCAATTAAACTACTCAAGGCTATGCGTTTGACTGAATAAAACAAGCATAAAAAATAAAGTGCCCCCCCCACCCAAAAAAGATGGGCTGGAATGGTCATTGCCTCCAGGTGCTCCAGATTCCCCCAAAGTCCAAACACATGCACTACAGGTTAATTAAATAAGCTGGGTTGCAGCTGGGATGCGGCTGGATGGGCTGTGTAAAACATATGCTGGATAAGTTGGTGGTTCATTCCACTGTGGTGACCCCTAATAAAAAACACTAAGCAGAAGAAAAGAATGAATGAATGATCACAAAAAATATTTTGAAGAATGTTGGAAACTGTTAACCATTGACATATATAGCAGGAAATACAAATATTATGGAAGTCAGTGGTTACCGCTTCGCAACATGTCTTCTTTTGTGTTAAACAGAAACTCAAACTGCAACAAGTCAAGGGTGAGTAAATAATGACAGTTTTCTTTTTTTTTTGGGGGGGGGGGGGGGGGGGGGGGGTGAACTATCATTATACAGAACATTTTTAGATGAAACCATCTTGGTTATTAATTTAATGCAATTCAATGGTGACCATCACAATGAAACAATCAAAATAAGCAAGGGAATGTTAAATCAACACCGGAGGCTCCTGATGATGCTACAATTTTCATTTATTCATTATCCTTTGGCTTAGTCCCTTTATTCATCGGGGGTCGCCACAGCGGTATGAACCGCCAACCTATCCAGCATATGTATTAAAGAGCGGATGCCCTTCCAGCTGCAACCCAGTACTGGGAAACACCCATACACGCTCACATTCACACACATACACTACATGGAACATGGTTTCATCTAAAAACTTTATAGTGGTTGTTCACCCCCCCCCCCCCCCAAAAAAAAGTAGTTCTGTCATCATTTAATCACCCTTGACTAGTTTCTGTTTAACACAAAAGAAAACATGTTGGAAGCGGTAACCACTGACTTTCAACCATGTTTTTTACTTAAAATGTCCTACTACAGGAAAAAAGCTATCTTGCTTGGCCCAAGAATAAATAATTTTAGATATGCTTTATCTATCATATTATAAAAGATATGCTGTGGGCCAATGCTGTTGTGTTGTCAACTTTTTAATTGCTTCGCTAATGCATTGAGCGCCCCCCGGGACCACCATATTTATGTCCTCCAAACCAAAGCTGACACTGTAAAGCATCTCTGACATGCGAGTAGACAATAAACAGTCTTGATAGGCGTGTAACACGAGCTTAATTTGTTACGGTGATGTGCAAGTGAGAAATGTCATGGTTTTATTGCTGCTGTTGTGATGAGAAACCCGCCGCTGTAGTCGCAGCCACTGGGCCTGAAACCAAGGCTAATGATGTGTCCCTTTAAATGCCATTTTTTCCAATCTAGGAATGATTTCATTGGCCTCCACTTCGATGCGTTGGGGGATGAAGTCATACAGGCTGATGCAGACTAATTAGTTCGCCTATAATGACTTGGATTCCCGCTCGCCTAAAATGAAATATGGACAGCTGTGAAATGTGACTCCTGTCAATTGAATTAACAAAGCAAATCTATATTAATCTGTGCTATTATGGTATTACACGAGTGTGTAATACCCAGCTAAACTTGCCACAAATCCTACTTTGGGTAATTGCCTGTCATAAAGATACTTATTATAAAAATCGCACTGAGGTATCTGTATATGCAACTGGTGTTATCAGTTTTCTTGCAATGACGTTTCTTTGATTTTCAGTCTGGCGTCTAGATGTGTGGAAATTAAATAAATTATTGCCTGATAGACACTTTTAATCAACTCTGCATTAGCAAAGTACATGAGTTAAGATCTGACGTGGGTCTTATTGTATGAAGGAAAACACGAGCTGACTGATGCATAATCATGAGCCTAGACAGACTATTTTTGGAGTCATGGTGGAAAACAGAGAGCTGTAGTGTCTCCGGGGAACACTTGCTCTGTTTCATGAATGAACAGAGACACGATGCGTATTAAACAAAGCTCTAGTCTATGGATAGAGCGGCTAGCGAGCAAACTGAGGGGAGCAGAAAATCGAGGGAGAGAAAGAAAGAGAATAGAATAGAAAGTACTAACTAGGTCTGTCAAAGAGTTTACTTACACCAACGAGTGAAAGATTAAATGAAATATAATACTGAATTAATGAGATTAATTTAGATTATAGATATAGATTAATAAAAAATTCATCTTACTTTCTATCATAGTGACTGATTCCCACCAAGGACAACAAATGTAACTTTCTTTAAATCTAAACATAAAAATATTGAGATAATGTTTCACGAATAACCATTTAGCCAAAAATACAGAGATATGATTTCTATATTGCTCAAGCACCCCTCGAAGACTTTCAGGTCACTTCATGCGTGTAAATAATGCCTTTGTTCACAATTTGAGCGTGACTAATCTTGTTTTTTTTTTTTTCCTTCTTTTTTCCATCTTGGATTATGGCCATTCCCAGCAGACACGCAACGTCATCAGACATTAATATTAGGTTAGATTTAGGTCACCAGTGTGTAAGGACAATGTAATTTTTACATCCAATAATGGTGTAAATTGACGTTGATATTTAGTTGATTTTAAGTTCTGTTGGAAAGTGGCCAAAATCCAACGTTGACATCCAAAATCTTAAACCGTCCTTTTCATGTCAAATACAGACATTTATTCATCAGGTATGGCAACCAAAGTCCAATGTCTGATAGACGTCATATTGGTAACATCCACACATCGTCAAGCTGTAACATCATGATGCTGCGTTCACACCAGATGCGTCAAGCGTGAGTGATTTACATGTTAAGTCAATGCAAAGATGCGAATAGACATCCTGCTGCATGATACGCATGAATGGCGTGGCGCAAATTGAGCGTTTTGCACGTTTGACGCGCTTAACGCGCGAATCGCTCGAGTTCGAAAATCTGACTTTCAGCGGACATTCGCGCTGTTAACCAATCAGGAGCTTGCTCTTGTGGAGGCGTGATTATGACGTAGCGCCTGTATTTGGTGTCCCGGGGGAAAATCCTCCTGCCTACACTGACAACAGTTCATCAAACTGGGCTCGGCTCAGTCAGAAGCAACGCTGAAAGCTTCCATCATCCAGGTTAAGTTTCTGGAGGAGTTTATGAGCTCACAGAGCTGGGTGCACCTGGGATCTAGTGGACTCAGACACGGCTCCAAATGAATCAACGCTGTTTTTCAGCCTTCATAAAGCACATAAACATATTATTTTCTAAATAAAATCCATGTTAGCCATTTAGCAACGAAGGTAGAGTCACCGGGCAGACAGAAGCCCTTCCCATGATGAGAATCCGTGTCGGAGATGAATTTGAGGCGCGAATGAAGCGAGAAACTCAAAATGTCCAGGTGTCTATTCACGCGTGAGTAGCGCGATTTATCCACGAGTTCTGCTTCTGGTGTGAACACAGCATTAGACGTTGGTATTTTTTTTTTTTGTTTTTAGGTTCCATTGGAAAGTTACCAAAAAACAAAGTCTGTCCGACGATGGACATTGACGTCTGCCTGACGCTGGGTTCTGATGTCAACGCAATTTTCATTTCCGAACAAAATGCAACGTCCTGTGACATTGGGGTACAACATCAATCCGACATCATGTTGACATCCTGTGCCTGCACGGTTCAGACATACTTATTTAATAAATTTATTAATAAATCAAATAGTGTTAAAAAATAATGCAAAATTTATATCAGTTTTTAACCAGAATTATCAATTATCATAGCAATCATTCCAACAAAGCTATAAAACACAGACACTCAAGTATTTGTTAACAATTTCCATGCCATTGACGAGATATCTTTTGAATTAAGAGACAAACTTGTCAATGGTACGGAAGTATTTTTACACGAGTCCTAGGTATATTACAGTAAGAGAAGCCTAAGTGGACTTCCTGAATGAGTTATGGGACTTCTTGTTCTCCTGTGAGCAGAATATAAGACGATCAGAGAAATTGTAATATAGATTATACATAAAAATGAAGTGTTATAAAACTTGTCTTTGCTTCTTTATCAGGGCTTGCCGCAGCAAAATGATCTGCATCCATAGATTGGTTTTTATATATATATATATATATATATAAGGGTCTATATGGTAACACTTTACAATAAGGTTGTATAAGTTAATAAATTAGTTAATGCATTTGCTAACATAAATAAACAACAAAAACATTTATTAGAGTATTTGTTCATGTTGGAAAACGTTAAAGGTGCTGTAAGTAAGTTTTTGACTCTTCTAAAGCATAAAAATACCATAATATGTTTGCAGATATTTAAGTGAATATTCTTTTTTATCTGAAAAACAATGCTGAAGTAAATTATTCTGCTTTGAAAATGTACGTTACGTGCCAGAACGTCTTTGTTTTGATCTCTTTAACCCCCCTCCACTTCCAGTTTAGCCAATTATATTTCAGCACCCTGGGTTGCCTTGTTGGAAAACCGCATTTTTGACTCATTAATTCAGATGGTTATTAATTAGCAAATAATATAAATATTACGAACATAAACATTAGGTGAGCAGGTTACATTGTTACCCCGTGTACAAACAACACGCAGTGATGAGCAATTTGAAGACGACCAGACGAAACACGACAGAAATTTAAATACAGCTATTCAGAAGTACAGAATATGCACTAACTCACGAAATGATAAGGTTTATAATCTAATCACTACATATTAAACCTCTTTAACAATAATGTATAGCTGAATGACTGATATGTGTTGGTTTTAAGTCACAGTTCGAAAGTTCAATTTCAAAAGTATTCAAAAATATTTTCAATATCTGAGGTGAACTATATGCTGCTGCTTTCAGTAGTATGGCAATAAATGTAAAATGGCATTCAAACTCACATTGTTAGCATTTAACCCTAAAAAAAAAAGCACATGAGGTGTACCTGAGGTTTTGGTCAAAGTTGTCTATTGTTCAACAACAAGAAATAGAAGCCGTTTCTAATATATCAATTCGAGGACTTGGTTCAAACAAAAACTTCTTTTAATATAGTAAATATTCCTTCTATTGGGTGCCGTTGCTTTTATTTAGAACACAATTTAAATCAGCCTTTGGGCTTGACAATCAGGCTTGTTTCTGTTGGTCCTCAATCTGGCAACCTGCGCTTGGGTTTGTTTTGATCCAGGAATGTAATACCTAGTTCAACTATTGGGTGTCAAACTGACATACTACATCTTTAATAAAATACAGTAGCTTGTTGTTAGTTCATGTTAACTCAAAATGCATTTACTAATGTTAACAAGCATGAATTTGGATTTATTTAAAATAACTATGATTATTAAATGCTGTATAAGTATTGTTCATAATTAGTTCATGTTAATAAATATTGAAATTGAAATGAACTAATGAAACCTTTTTGTAAAGTGTGTCCATATATACATATATAAATATCTGTATATGTATTTATGAGTGTTTTTATGTGTGTGTTTATTGTATAATATATATTTTGAAAATTAATTAATTTAAAGATTTTTTGGGGTCTAAAATGTTGCAGTTTTCACGAAATGTAACTGCATTCGATTTGTGATAAAACATGAACACATGAAGATTAAATAAAATGCTTTTTGTTTAAAAGAAGTGCCTTGATTATTAAATTTTGATATATAATATGGTCATATATTCCTAGCTGAGAATATGAAAATCATCAAAAATGCTGGCGATGGCTGGTGTAACTTAAAAAAAAGAAAGCTGGTGGGAAAAGTTTTAAATCCAACAGCAAAGTTTTTTTGTTTTTTTTTGTTTTTTTTTTGGCAAGGCAATAATCGGTCAGTATTGTTATAATACTATTGTCCTTGGTGTGAATGACCCTTAAAAGTTAATTAAATGTTTTGACAGTCCTGCACTTTCAAACTAATAGTAAGAGAGACAGAAAAGAGAAGAGCTGAAGAGAAAAGGATGGATCTGGAAGAGGGCAGCAGAAGCTTTGAATCTTGCGACGGTTAGATGATGGGCGCAGGTTAGGCTCTGCGTGGGCAGCATGTGGCCTAGTTTTTCACACACTCGAAGTTTCCTACCCCAGAGAGCTTTATATCTTAACAGTGTCTGGCGCGTACAGGCCGTAACTCTGCAGCTCAGTGTAGCTGCTGTCTAAGGCGGTGCAGTGAAAGGCCTGAGCGGACACCTTCATTCTGCGCGACTCTGTCCTGGATTTATAGCAGAACTCCACCAGAGCCACCAGCATGGCCAGACCCAGACCGCCGATCAGGATGTAGAAAACCCCAGCCACGTTACTGAGGCTAAGAGCACTCGTCTTGTCCTGCAGGAGAGGAAACACTGTTTTAGAAAAGGATTTGCAAGGTTGACAAATACACAAGGACACAGACAATACAAACATTACTGTTCATTACATGTATGCATTCATTCAGACATCTAAACACACATTGAATAAAAAAGATAAAATAAGGACTTATGTGGCAAATACATTGCTAGGATAATTAGCTTTAATTGTTTGCTGCTGAAAGATGACCTTTATTTATTTTGAATATAACATCTGTAGATAAATATTAGCATTAAAAGAAAATTCACTAACTGCTAAACTTATCTTGCATCTTAATAATCATAAAGAAATAATATTTATTTATTGAAATATACAGTTAACTGATATAAATCATATCACTATTAATAAAATTTTAACTATAACCAATATAGAATACATGTTAAATGGAAATAAAGAAAAAAATCCAACGTATCACTTATCACACACACAGACACACACACACACACAGACAGACAGACAGACAAAAAAGTAAAAAAATGAGAAAAACACACTGTAATCCAAATAACTAACCCTAAAATCAAAAATTAAATATCAAAACAACTTTAAACTATTCATAAACTAATCAATGAAACTAAAATGACACCAAAACAGATATTAAAATGTGACACAAACTGTCATATAATACTGATTTAAATTAGAAACATGCATTCATGCACTAACATAGGCTGTCTGTGTTCACCTTCTACTCATTTAGCACTAATTAAACCTGCGCTTTAGCATCTTTGCTAATTTAATATCCACATAAGCATCCAGTCTCACAGCTGTAAATGTCTATTTTAGTGGTTGGCACCCATGCAGCACAGGTCGTGAATCTAAAGAGATTGAATAGTTGTTGAATTATTACAATAACAGTGTAAGGAGCTAAACTGGTGTGGAACCGCTTATCTATACTCCTTTTCCTCCAGCATGAACGAGGGGCTAGGTTCAGAGCTAGTGCTATTGCTGGTTCAGAGTTAGCTCTGCTGGTGAGACTTCTAAGCACCTGTTTACTTTTCCTCAGGCTAGCAAGTCACCATGTTCTGCGGTGCACATAAATTTATTTGGTCCAGTTCTCAATGGAGTAAGTGGAGATGTTAAATGGTCTTCACACTGTTCATGGCACACTCCTACATGCTGTTATATAAACACCCATTTTCTTTGAAATATTTGGTGCATAAATCTACATATATAATGGACCCTTTTCACAAGCCTGTTATGACCCGTATAACGGTCATCAGCATCTTAAATCCTCGAAAGTGTTTAATATTTAGATTTTTTTTTAATATATGAACATTTATATGTATTTCTATATGTATAATATCATCTTTGCTTCAAATTACAAAAAACGAATTACAGCTTGTGCGAGGCGTTTCTAATGCAGTGTCTATGGGAGCGGGACAGTAAATTTGACATTATACTCTCCTTTGGCTGCTGTTTGTAGTCTCGCACAATTTTAATATAACACATTGTGGAGTTTTTCTTTTATTATTTACACAAATAGGATTGTAAAAAAATATTTGTTGTATTGTCAATTTTTCCAACTATGATGATTACTAAGAAACCCAGATATGTGAAAAGGTTTTATATATTTTACTATTTTTGAAATCTAAACATGAGCTTGTGTTTTAAACATTTGTTTTATATACATTGCCATATCAGATTATACGCACGATTAGCTGGTGCACTGGATTTTGATTATGTGTGTCAAAAAAGTGAGCAATTACATGCATAAATGCACTGTCTGCCCAATTCAAATGTGATTAATAGTAGCTCACCACCATGATTTGATGTTATGTATTCATCTCAATCGAACTATTTGGACTACTGTTTGACATCTATAAGATCTTTACTAACAGGCTAAATTGAGCTTTGTTTTAGCCAAGAGATCTCTGTTTGAAAATCTAATAGATGCAGTGCTTCCCATAGATTTGAAATATACTTGCAGTGGTAGCCAGACCGAAACACACCATTTACCCACATTACATTAATAGTTAACTATATGCGACTAACAAAACATAATTAAATTTTTAACAATAATTTTGTTTATTATAACACTGTTATACACTGTTTATTTTTAATGGATTAAAGTAAAAAAGACTGTAAAGTAAAAAAGACAAGACTACCATCCACTATTTCTCTTTTATGCTATTCAGAAGCCATGTGCACCCACTGACAGGTAAAATCTGCTTCGCTCTCTTTCAAGTTCAAAGCAAACTTGAATACCAAAGCATTTTAGATATGTATATAAAATAGCCTATGTAATATAGCCTAATGACATCATCAAATTCATAAAATATACAGCAAATGAGAAATAAATGACTGAAAAGTTAATAAAAATAGACAATGTCTCTAAAAATAATCATAATTACAGGTATATTTGATGATATATTTTGCAGCCAGTTTAGACCAGTCATTTCGTCCTCTCCGAGAATATATTGAAGTTTTTCTGAGTCGTTTGGATTCAAGAATGAATTACTGAATGTTTCTCATGCTTTCGCGGCTGTGCGCGCACTTTCAGCTGACAAAGCCAAGTGAAAGTAAGCTTAAGTAACAGATAATGCAAAAACGCATACGATTAACAAACGACAGCTTTAGAAAGCAAAAGCTGAATCCCGGACATTTTAGGAGATTTAGAAACCCGTTTGGACGCCAAAGTGCCAAAAAGGCATGTCTATGTGGGTCTGCAGCGCAGGAATGCTGACAGTTCACGCGCACAGAACAAAATGGGAAAACAAGAGAAGATTTTCCACTACATAATCGATCGCGGATGTTTGGTTTTATTAAGCGAATACAAAATAGTGCAAAAATGATGATAATAGTAAAACAAATGTGTCACTAAATATACTTGGCCGGCCATGACACTAAATATACTATATTCCGCGCCATTTGAATCACTTTCAAATTAATTAAATCTGTGGTAACAAAAAATAAATTCAGTGCTATTTACAAGCAACAAAAAGAAGTGCATTATTTTACACAGTTAAATTTTAACATGTTTGTATTAAATGTCTTATTTATGATATAAATTTTACTGTAAATTGGCTTACAAGGTTTTCGAAATGCCAACAGGGCTCGGCCACAAAAAGCACTTCTCTAGCATCATATCCAACGCAATCTCATGGCAATTCTTTACTTTTTGATTTCGTGGCTAATTCTTATGAATTCGTACGATCAAATTCATACAATTTAGTACGATTTGCTACCAAAGATTGGGTTTAGGGGTGGGGTTGGTTGCCACGCCTCCTTTTTAAAATCGTACATTTTCACATGACTGAACTCATATGAATTTTTACGAATTAGCCACTAAACGGACAAAACGTAAAATACTTACGTTTTCTCGTGAGATCAGGCTGTTATATCTGGTCCAAATCTTATTTTTAAATGTTCACCTGGATACCAGTTGTGCACACCCCTGCTAATGTCACTGAATAGCTCTCATCTTTCCCAGCAATGATATCGTGGAAGCTAATGGTGAATGTTATATTGCCATTAATGTTTATGGGTTTTGTGAACCTACATCAGCATCCAAACACAGCAAAAACTACATGTTTGTGCTGCGCGTTATCATTTGTATTGACGTTATTACAATTGAGGGAAACATTTTTGTGGATTTTTATGTAATGTGTATTAGTGGAGATTAATATGTGAGAATAGCATATTTTGTTCAGCTGCGGTTTGCCATCAAAAGTTCTTGTCCAACCTCTTGATCATGGTCAGGTTCATTCTTCTAAACCAGCATCGTTTTGATGCTACTTGCAATAATTTTTCCTGGTTGATAGCAGATACTTTGAAAAACAAAACCAATCTGAACCAGCACTCAAACAGCCTTGGTGGAAAAGGGGTATATAAGTGGCACATAAGGTGAGTGTGTGTGTATGCACCATGCAGGTGGGTTTGGTCTGGTGTGGTGGGGGTGTGTGGCGGTCAGACAGCTGTCCACTGGGTTTGCATCCAAACATGCACACTCCAAGGGCAGACAAGAGGGAGAACACAGAGGCTGAGGACCACAAGAGGGGCTGGGCTCTTAAAGATGATTAGAGTCTCTCTCCACAGCTTCATTCAGACCAACAGGCTATTTCAAACACAGTGACTCATCCAGCCTATAATAATGGCCTTCGCAACTCCTGGAGCTAGACGTACTATTATTTACACTTGAATTAATCATATAAAGCCTTTTCTTTTTCTTTCTTTCTTTCTTTCTTTCTTTCTTTCTTTCTTTCTTTCTTTCTTTCTTTCTTTCTTTCTTTCTTTCTTTCTTCTCTTATTCAAAATAAAAAGGGCAAATGAAGCGGAAACTGTTAGTATTCAATAAAGTTAGTGTTTAATGATGCATTCATATATAATTACTTTGTTCTAAAAACACAAAAAAATCTGACTGTCCACCACAAACAGTTGTTCTAATTTAATATACTATAATACAATATTAAAATACTGTTAAAGCTTACAATATTTAACAAGTTAAAATTTTTTGCCACTCAACCAATCAACGGACCGACCAACCAATCAACCGACCGACCAACCAATCAACCGACCGACCAACCGACCGACCAACCGACCGACCGACCGACCGACCAACCAACCAACCACCCAACCAACAATCGACCAACTAACCAATCAACAAACCCATCAACTAATCATGCCACTCAACTAATCAACGGACCAACCAACCGAACAAACCAGCCAACCATCCAATCAACCATCCAATCGACCACTCAACTGACCAACCAACCGACCAATAGACCAAACAACCAACCGACCAACCAACTGACCGACAGACCAAACAACCAACCAACCAACCGATCAACCAACCAACCAACCGATCAACCAACCAACCAACCGAACTACCAACCAACCAACCGAACTACCAACCAACCGACCAATCAACAGACCAACTAACCAATCAACAAACCCATCAACCAACCGACCAACCAACCAATTAACTGACCAACCAACCAACCGACCAACCAACCGACCGACAGACCAAACAACCAACTGATCAACCAACCGATCAACCAACTGACCAAACAACCAACCAACTAACCTATCAATCAAACGACCAACCAACTGACCGACAGACCAAACAACCAACCAACCAACTGATCAACCGACCGACCAACCAACTGACCGACAGACCAAACGACCAATCAACCAATCGATCAACCAACCAACCAACTGACCGACCGACCGACCAACCAACCAACCAACCAACCAACTGATCAACCATCCGATCAACCAACCAACCTACCTACTTAACAGCCAACCAACCAACCAACCAACCAACCACCTGACCGACCAACCAACCAACTAACCAACCGACTGAGCGACTGAACAACCAACCAACCAACTACATGACTGACCAACTAACCCACTAACCAACCGACCGACCAACCAACCAACAGATCAACCAACCAACTGACCAACCTACCGACTGAACAACCAACCAACCAACCAACCAACTGATCAACCGAATTAATCAATATTGAATGGTATAAAACACGTAATCATGTAAAAAAAGCATTTTAAAAATCTTAATCAACCCCAAACTTCTGTAATTTCACTAAGCAAAGGAATGGAGCACAAGACAACAATTCTAGTCAGTAAAGTTAGTAAACTTTTTTTTGGAGTATGACTGTCAAACCAAAACATTTATCAAATGAAATGAAATAAATAGTAGACTGGACACACTCACATTCATTAGGAACAGGCCATAATAGTAGCATACTAAAATACTTGCCATAGTTCCGTATATAAGTATTTTACTCCAAACAAACTCCAGACCACTTGTATTATTCTTATTTCCAGTAGTTTCAATCTAAACGCCTTTAAAAGTGTCCCCTGCCAGCCCGAAGGAAAGAATGCAGCCATGGAGAGAGAGTAAGAGCCACCCCGTGTCCAGACTCCTCACTGAACCTTCTGGATAGGGTGCTAAACCGGGGAAGGCTAAACTGAGGGGGAACAGAGCAGGACCAAATGTGTGAACTGACCTTTCTTCCGGAGTCCTTGCTTCCACACTCCCCCTTATCGTACCACCATTTGTTTTTCAGTTTGTCTAAGACGGCTTGCTCACTGAGTTTCAACACCGCTAGGTTAACTGGGATTCTTCAACCAGGAAAATAACATAAATAACATTATCCATGTTATTTTATGTTATTGAGCACACATTAAACACATTACCCATCAATATCAACTCAACTCTTCTGTGTTTGTTTGCTTGTTTGTTTTTAAATTGACTTCACACATATTACAAACATGTTGTAAAAGTGATATTGGTTAATACTCCATCTAGCGATAATTCCTTGCTCCCTGCTGCAAGATGTGTATTATTATATCACTTTGGGTAACCGGCAGACCACAAACTCTCTACGTCAAATACTATGAACATAATAACAATAGTTCAGTTAAAACTTTTCATTGAAATATAATTTGGTAGTAGTTAGCAATTTGGACCAGACTACTAAGTTGGTCAAGAGTGTTTGGTTGGTACGAGTTGCCGGTTACCCACCCATGGTAGTGGTGGTTTTACCCGCTGGGTTTGTCACATTGGGGCTGACCTTGGAATCACCTCCTCCGCTGCCACACTCTCCCTTGTCGTACCACCATTTGTTTTTCAATTTGTCCAACAGGCCTTGTTCATTCAGTTTTAACACTGCCAGGTTTACTGGGTTTCTTGAAACGATAACGACATAATATTTTGGTCAGTGTCAGCCCAGATAAACCATTTCAGAGACAGTGTGATGGGAGCACAGACTGGTTAAAACACAACAGCCACTGCTCTATGTAGGTTGAAATGTTAAAAATGCATGGCGTTGGCATTGGTTTTGGCCTGAGTCTGTATTAAAAAAAAAATGTTAACGTGTTTTAATGGAGAACAATGCTTTTGTTAGTGGCCTTTGTGAAAGGCGGGTTTTATAAAGCCATGAACAAGACATTTTTAGATAGAGGAAGAAGAGAAAAAAAGATGTCCTTAGATGTCCTGAGTGTTTACCGTCTGCTCTTGGATCTTTCCTGGTGGGGAATTGTGACTGTGAATTTAAAGCAACAGCCTAGAGACTGCAGTTCAGCCAGAATTAAAAATCTGCTATTACTATGCCTTGGGCTAAAACTTTTTCCTTGTCTTCTTTCTTCCATCAAATATAAAGGAAATGTTTAGAAGAATGTTCATGCTACTCTTTATCGTGCACAAGAGTGCTTCAGTCATGGCATCTTAACTAGGAAAATAAAGGCACCACTAGTTTCCTCATTAAGTTTTTATAATAGGCTTTTCTGAGTAAAATAAATTAATCACTTCATGTTATTTTGATGTTGCAGAAATGTGGATTACACATACCTATATTCATTCATTCATTCATTCATATTTTTTTCGGCTTACCCCTTATTAATCTGGGGTTGCCACAGCAGAATGAACCGCCAACTTATCCAGCATATGTTTTTTACGCAGCTGATGCCCTTCCAGCTGCAACCCATTACTGGGAAACATCCATATACACTCATTCACACACATACACTACGGACAATTTAGCCTCCCCAAGCCTACGACTTGGAAACCGGAGTACCCGGAGAAAACTTACGCAAACATGGGAGAACACAGAAACGTCAACTGACCCAGCCGAGGCTCGAACCAGCGACCTTCTTGCTGTGAGGCGAACATGCTACCCACTGCGCCAACGTGCAGCCGCATATCAATATTAAAAATAAATATTTTTAGAATGTTTTATTATAATAGTTGTTGCAGTTTATGCTGTAGAAAATAATGTTGAAGTACTCTCAAGTTATGTTTATCACAGACCTTATTTTACTCATGAACTGTAACCAAAAGCAAATTAGTCGATGAAGTTTTGACCAAAATCTGACACAAAAAAGTTCCACAACAGTAGTTCTTATTGTATGACCTGTGCACTGTATTCCAAGTCTCCAGAAGTGCTTTTTTTCTATCAGAAATTTCATTTGTGTCATATGAATATTCACATATTCAAATTTGACACTCCCATCGTTAGCATACTGTTATTGCAAGTTCATTATTATCATCATAGTTCAATGATTCAGTTCTAGTGAACATTTGCAAAGAGCAAATCACAAAAATATTTTCAGTAAATTATAACATGTTCCATTTAATTCAATAAGGGTTTTTTTTCTGAACAAAAAATAATGACTAAATAATAAATAATTTAACCATGATTTACTGAAGACACCCTTGGGAATGTTATTTAGTGTACTCTATTTAAACTGAAATCATTAAATATAAACATATCATGCTGAATGTCATATTCATATTTTTTCACCCACATACTGAGATCAAATTAAAGTTGATGTAAGTTTTTACCCCTTGCCATTTCTGGGCCAGAAAATGTTCAGAAGACTTATATGAGAAGACTTTATGGGAAGATTTTGAAGGTTTTGAAGTGTGGCCACCATTTACAGTATCTTCACTGTTTGAAAACGAGCAGCATGAACATTCTACTAAAGTTCCCTTTTTACTAAAGTTGCCCTACAGTTCTCAAAGAAGGAGGAAATGGTAATAGATTCAATCAGAGATGGCAAACTAGGACCCGAGTAACCATGGTAATCTTTAAATTGGCCCACCATCCCATCTGAGAGTGGTTCAGATATTGTTGTTTCAAATTTAATGTAACCTTTTATTTGTTTTAATTTTTAAGCTAGAAAATGCTTTCTGAAATTAAATGTTTCAATATAAATGGTGTAAAATTATCAGATTTAGTTTAAAGTGTACATACGATGCATAGAAGACAATGCTGAGGCTTTGGTGAGCGAATCAAGGCTAAGGCAGCTTCTGCTTAACTAGGGTATTCAGCGTTGAACTGTGTTATAAATGTGATTGTTTTTAATGCAATAAGTTATAATTAAAAAAGTTATACTGCATTAGTTAATATGAATCTAAGTAATGTTCTAGTAATATTATGAAAGGAATTACCCATGGCAACTTTAATGTAATATAGTTTGGTGTATTTATCTTCGGCCCACAGCTATCAATGATATTTAGTTTTTGGCCCTTCATACAAAAAGGTTTGGGCAACCCTGGACGAAATGGAATCTGACCAACATGACAGAAGATGACAAAATTAGATTTTTTTTTTTTATTTTAATCTCGTCTTCCCCCTAGACTGATATCAAAAACCACATCTAGAGCATCTCTCTCTTTTCATCTTCTCCTTCATCCTCAGGTCTTGAACACCCCATACATTTCAAAGGCACAGACGTACATCTCCTCGCACCCTATGTAATCGGCTGTCCGATCACTGTTGCAAGAAAATGTCGTCTGCAGCTCTGCATGTGCAGGGAATGATTCTCTGGCTTGATAAAAACCAAAGATTTCTTTCTAATCCCAGAGGAAGCAGACAGAAAGAAGTCAGAGAGTGTCTGAGGAATGAGGAACAAACAGCTACATTCAGCCTGATGAGCATTTGTTTCAGGAGGTGGCAGTGCTTTTGGGTGAGATGATTTTATTGACTGAACTCAGAGAATGGGCACAGATGAATAGAGATAAAAGGGCACACACATCAATCAACAAGACTGCGAAACAAACCGATTGTAGGTTTCAGTCTGAGATAAGACAAAGCAAATGTGGAACATCTGTCAAAATGCACCAAAACAACTGATTAGTTCATCAGTCAGTCAGTCAATTAACCTATAAAACTTGAAGCGAAGTAGAAGGTAACACAAGTTCAAAAGCTCAATTAACATCTAAGTGTTCATTAAAACAAGAAGAGCCTAGTAGATCAGTATTAAAAGGATCTGATCAGTGTCATTTAAGCTACATTTAGACTGCAAATGCTAATGCACAGATCTCACATCATTTGTATTGATCAAGCAAAAATGAAACTCCTGTCACAGAAGATTGGTTTTTATTTGAGTCTTTCATTTTTAACAAGACGCACAAACATTTCCAGGATGCAAAATCCCAAAGAAAAAAAGTGTGAGTTCATTGCGATTTTCTCATAAAAGTGAGGGATATATCTACATGAACATCTAGATTTTACAGTGGAAAGATTAGCTGGACCTCAACAAATATTTTCTAAACTTCAAAAATAACACTGAAGTCTTCGAATTTCTCAAGTTAAAGTAGTTTATAGTTACAGCAGAGGTGGTCGCTTGAGCTCTTTCTCATCCAATGTTGAAAAACCCACAGTTTATACAGTTTCTTATCCACAGTTATCATGAGATTTGATGTGACATCTCTCTCTTTGATGTGACCAGTAGAATCCTATCTTTTTAATTGGTGGCTGTATGCTTTTCTGTTTTGTTTACTGTGAGTCAGAAAAATCTTATGTATGCTTTTTTTAGTGAGGGTTGTTTTTGTCTTGGTCAACACATACATTTGTCTAAATGTATTGCATATGCTCTGTTCTCACTTGGCTCATGGCTAGGCCCACACGGAATCTGCGCACACAGAATTCCGCAGACTTTCCGCAGATTTTCGCAGATTTTAAGCCCATCATTAATTTTGTTTATTTACTTGACTAAATGTGTGTAAATCTATATTTATTCAGTTTTTAAACTAATTACAGTAATATTACTGACTAATGTGAAAATGTTCATCTGATTTATGTACAATGCAGTTTGTCCAGTAATATTTTCTGCCTTTTAGTAGATATATTATATAAGAGACTTGCTTTGTTTACCAAATAAAGTGAATCTAAATGGACTTGTATTTTTACATATTAAGGTTTTAGTTATGATACTCCCAAAATTATTCTGCAGAAATCCGCAGATTTTTATCAAAATTCTCAGCAGAAATAGCAAAAAACTTCCGCAGATTCCGTCTGGCCCTACTCATGGCTTTATTGTGCTGTATGTCTCCTCTGCTTCACCTCAGTCTATGTATTTCTATAAGTTTTTAACAGTATATTTTTAGCAGTATTAGTATATAGATTTTAATAGTGGTTACAGTATTATGATTATATAGTGATTACATACTCTGTATGCATCAGAAATTCTCCTAAAATATTTAGTCAATAGGGTATATGCAGAGGCATGCAGAAGGACTTTTAATTTGTCAGTAACCTGGATTAAACGCTTCCGGTAAACTCTATGCCATTACAAAATCTGCACATTTAAAATCAGTTGTCTCTAAAAATCAATGATCTTCACTGCCTAAATGATATATGCTATATTTAAAGTGGGTCTCAGAATGTGCAAGAAGCACTGCATTAATAGCCTGCTGACCCTGACGGGCACGCGCGAGTAAATGGCTTTTCATCTCGTTTTACGCTTCAACAACTAATTTTTAACTTTTATTGGTTTGGAACAACATGAGTATAATTAAATGATGACAGAATTATTTTTTTGTGGTAAAATAATTATTTTACATGTGTTTACATGAAGAACTCACACAGAAATGCTTTAAAAATTAAACTAATGTATTCATTTATGAATCATTACATAGAACTGCCTTTTACATTTTGATAAAACTAACAGTTTGAAATGCCAATTTGTTAATAAAGATGTTTAATCTTATTGTAAGAAAACTGTATTTTTCATAGAAGTTGCTTATAGATTATTGAATATACTGTGGGCTATTCTCAGGAGCAACTTAAAGGCTTAAACCAATAAGTGAAGTTAGCAGTTGCCTTGGGCCCTTTATTATATTAGCCTATATTAATCATATAGCTCTTTTATACATTCTTTATCATATGTTGAAATATCTGTCTATAACTGTTAAGATTTTAACGTTACTTCTTTTTAAAACCTGGGGCCCCCAATAATAATAGAATGTTCCGTCCATACTGCACATGTACTGCGCTTCAATCAAAGACACTGCTGACCAGTGTTGCCAACTTAGCGACTTTTAAGACCCCCCCAGTGCCAATTTTTCAATGAAGCGACTAGTTTTTAAGTGTTACCCAGGATTTTTAGATACTCTCATGTGTTTGTGATGTACTGTCCCTTATGTTACTCTTCACAACGAGCTGTGGGTGCACCGTCTGTGCTTTTGGAGGTAGGTAGAGTGTGTAAGAGTGAGAATTTTGAGAACATTTGGGAAAAAAGTAGAATTATGACAAACAACAAAACGCAGCTTTCTTCGCAATCCTATCTGTCTGGCCGAAACACCTGTCAGATGATGAGCGCTGTGAGCCTGCTCAAATAACATTTCCTGCCGCTCATAAACAGTTATTCAATTCATATGAAAAATGCTGAAAAATTTGTTTGATGGATTGTGAATTAAATTAGTTTAAATGTTTTATTACTATTAAAATATAATCACAAAAATGGTTAACTAACCGTGCATCGTGGTGCCCAAACTCGGTCCAAGAGGGTCGGTGTCCTGCAAAGTTTAGTTCCAAACCCAATCAGACACACCTGGGCTGAAACATCTGTGCAGGTGTGTTGAGGCAAGTTAGAGCTAAAATCTGCAGGACACTGGACCTCCAGGACAAGTTTGTGAACTAGTTTTTTTTTATTTGTAAATTTGTTGCTTTTAATTTTACATTAGGAAGATAAAGGTTCCTATTAAAATACATAAAATATACTATACATATATTTATATACATACACTTAGGAATATACTTTCATTTAAAATATATACTATACACACACACACACACATATATATATATATATATATATATATATATATATATATACATACACACACACACACACACACATATATATATATATAT
Source organism: Danio aesculapii (assembly GCF_903798145.1). Taxonomy (NCBI): domain Eukaryota; kingdom Metazoa; phylum Chordata; class Actinopteri; order Cypriniformes; family Danionidae; genus Danio; species Danio aesculapii. The sequence continues at coordinate 36,252,881 of NC_079448.1, forward strand.
ATATATATATATATATATATATATATATATATACACATACACATATATAAATATATATATACACATATATAAATATATATACACACATACATATATATATATATATATATATATATATATATATATATATATATATATATATATATATATATATATATATATATATATATATATATATATATATATTATACACACACCACACACACACACACACACACACACACACACACACATATATATATATATATTATACATGCAGATATTTTTAAATGCTAGGGCCCCATACAGTCTGCCCCCTATTCTTCAATAGGATGCACATATATGCATACTTTATGCTTTTTGTCATCTACTATAAAAAACAAACCTAATAAAATTCTCATGTTAGATTTTTAATCATGCTGTCATAATTTATGAAACACAAATGAACATTTTACGCAAAATGTGGGTTACTCCATTCTCGATAATCACTTTTGAGGTTAAATACACTCATAAAAGTTAAATTAACTTCAAGTTTTAAAGTTAAATAAACAATACTTTTTGCACCTAACATGATCTGATCTGTGCCAGACTATTATAATGTGACCGACAATATAAATACAGCCATAAAATCCAAAGTTATATAAGAACATTATGGTACATTTTGACAGCCGCTCCACATGGTTAGTTCAGCAAGTCATAACCCAATTGAAATGCTCTTAGCATCTTCTGAGTTTGACAGAAAACTCTCCCCTTGACCTCCACATGTTGTAATCATACCGCAGATGCCCATGCATCGCATCTACCAGTACATGTAAAGAATTGCCAGTGAGGGAGTAGCTCTCTCTCAAAATCAGACAGAGACAGCAGATAGAAAAACACATTTACGAATTCATTTCCAAGCCTCTTTCACTCTTGCTGTCACGGTAATGGCTAGCTAGTATTGAATTTAATTTGAGTCCTGCCCTAGGTGGCAAGATGGAAGTCAGTCATTTACATCTTGTATCCGATGTCTCTCTCTCTCTCACTCCATCCACGCTCTCTCCCCCTCTTAACTTGCTATAAGGTGACCCAAAAAATGACTGTACAATTGCTATGAGGTCGTTTCCCCAAGGAGCTTATCTTATTAGAGAGAGATGGAGTTATTGAGGTTATTTCAACAGCTCCAAATTGGCCCTTTGCACTGCAATGAATGTAATATCATGTGGGCCATGGTGTATTAGTCAGATGGGTATGTTCAAGCGCAATAAATGTGACGTTAATGATGGCGGTGCACAATTGAAATAACAACCGTTCACCTTATATAGCAGCGAACATATAAAAGAAGCGTGTTAATGTCGACATTCATCCGCAGAAGTGGCTTGCATAAGAATAACAACTGATTGCTCAATTTCTTTCATGCGCAAGTCACTCGGTGAGGAGCGAGCTTTCGTAATTCGTAATGAAGGAGGAGAGCAAGTGAAATTAGCATCTGGTAAACCTATAGCTTCAAAGAGGCTGTCGTGAATAATTTTTGCGCCGTCTCAATGGGCGCTGCTGTTTTAATGAAAGGATGGCAAACGCACGTGTTTCCTAAAGAGCTTCTGAAGAGGCCACGTCACTTCCCTGTCGTTTCTTATGCAAGCACTTATGCTGGAGTGTGCTGAAAACTTCTTCAATAAACAGGAGGTACAAGGATGATGTTGAACAGCTCCACATATACACGTTTACACCCAAACAACATGTCCTGTTGTAGTAGAGGTTGCTTTGCATGTAGTTCTACCCTCACCTTCGGGTCAAACTAATTATTTAAAGGTGTCCTAGGATGCTCTTACAAAAGCCGCTTGTCCACTATCAAGCCAAATGGTTCCATTTGCTTAAACGATCCATTGTGTGGAACAGTCAGAATGGATACGGTTTAATTTTCAACAAACGGAGCACTCTGGAATGCAATACAAATGTGCCAGTCATTACCTTGGTAAAGCAAAGTGCAATGTAAACAGCAATATGGGTGAGGATTGGATATTTCCTTTTTTTTTTGGGACAATTTTTTTCTGATATTACTTTATTGAATTGTGAATTGAATCATGATGCACCATTTCAGGCTAATGCGGAAACACAAATGGAACCATACCTATCTGTTCTTGAAACGGTTCGGAACGATAGTGAAAAGGCAGCTAAAGTCATGACTTCATGTGTTCTAGGACATATTCTCATGCTCGGTGAATGCATTATTTTACACATAATTTACAGCTTGATTAGTTAGTGTGTGATGAAAGCCTGCTTTCGTAAAAATGAAATGTGTTGTGATTGGTGCGTTGTGATTGGTAAACAGCTTAAGTTAGGGATGCTCCAATCGATCAGCCGGAAATCGGTATCGGCTGATAATCACATTTTATGACTCGATTGATACTTGCCAATCTGGCCAATCTCGAGGTCAAAACGAAATGACCTCAGGTGTTTATTTACACGTTTACACGCAGAGGAAGACGCACATGCGCTCATCAGCAGCTACAACACGTGATGAGGTAAATGATGTGCAGGGGGCGGGAGTGTAAGTATCATACTTAGCTGTATCATATTTAAACGTGCTTTATGCATTATAAAGCTTGAAGCATCAGAATCGGTACTCGGCATTGGCCAATCACCATGACAAGGAATCGGCACTCGGTTTTGGCGGCAAAATTCCTGATTCAAGCATCCCTAACTTAGATGTTATTTCAATACTGACATGCCACTTGCCAAATCAGAAAGTTCCATCTGCTCTGGGATAATTAACTCAAGCATTTTCTGTAAATTCCTAATTAGTAGCTTACAGTTGCACTTATTAGTGATTAATAAAATTGGTAATTTTTGGCTATGTTTGTCTAGACTTGATTTGCATACTTATGTGAATGAATTCTCGTCTATTCATCTTTTCTTTTATTCAACTTTTATTAGTAAGGTTAACGCCTCAACACTGTATGCAGCCTCTACCACAACTAAACCATCATTTGATGTTATTTCATGACGGTTGAATCCATGCAGTCAGTAAACAGTGGAAAGCTGCCTTTACCTTAGAGGGGAACCTTTGGGGGTAGCAATGCCGTAGCCTTTGGAGTCCAAGTTCCCTCCAACCTTCATAGTGTCACAGGGTTTGCGCTGCTCGATATACTCATTCATGGTGGACTCCAGCAAGTATGCATACTTCCCTTTGGATTTCCTCACCCGCATAACTCCTTCATCTGTGGTTTTCACAAACACTGAGGGATCTGCTGACTTCATGTAAGACCACATCTTCTCAAAGACTGCAATCTTTGACCTCTGTAAGAGAAAAGATGGTAAATAATACACATTTTTCAGCTACTTTTAACTAGGGTTGGGTGATAAATTATTTCTTCTATATAAATTATTTCTTTATTACTAAACATAAATCTTGATTTCCTAAATTGACATCTTCACTGTGTCCTCAGGAAACAATATCCTGTTTTATGATCTGTTAGAACATGCAGGAACAAAAAAAATATTTAGTTTTCTATCAAGATATTTTGTCAAGTAAAAAGGCTACCAAAAGATTTTAAGCTTACCCAATACAAGTTTTAATTAAAATAATTATTATTCATCCTTATAATTGTTAAATTTTGTGAAATGTTGGTTGACAAAAGAAGATTAAGAAAAAAAAAGAGTAGTTTCATTGGTTTTCACTCAAAAGCAAACATTTACCCTGAAAGAAATAGAGATATCAACTGATATGATATATTGTATTGTGATAATTGGTTGATTGCATCACCCAGACTTATTTATTATGACCATTTGATAAGGTTTTGTTGTTGCTATTTCAGTTATTAGGGTTGTTAGAATAAAACTTTTGTTTCAGGTGAACATTCCCATGATTCTTGGCTTTGTCTCACCCTGAAGAACTCTTTGGTGGAGCCTGCGTCTAGTGTGCCGTAAGCAATTTCAGTCTGTTTGGCCAGATCTTCTGCACTCTCGATGGGCGACACCATCCTCTCCACTGTGAGAAACGCAGCAAGGTTGGCTGTGTATGAGGAGATGATGATTAGAGTGAAGAACCACCACACACCACCCACGATACGGCCAGACAGAGACCTGTGGAAACATGCAAATACTGGTAAATACTAACATACCCACATACAGTCACTTTACTAAGTGTTGGTATAATTTACTGTGACCTTTTATGTGAAGCTGCTTTGACACAATCTACATTGTATAAGCGCTATACAAATAAAGGTGAATTGAATTGAATAATTAAAATTACATAATGATCATTTTAGTATGAAAATAATTGGACAATGTTTTGTTTATCTTAATTGTAAAACACTGTAATAATATTAAAACAAATAAAATTTGTTGAATTAAAAAAGTGAAGTAGTGTTTTTAGAAAAAGAGTGTCATCAGTGCTCTCAAACTCAATTCCTGGAGGGCCGCAGCTCTGCACAGTTTTGCTCCAAACCTGATTAGTTGGCTCAGCAGTGGTTGATTAGGGTTAGAGCAAAACTGTGCAGAGCTGAGGCCCTCCAGGAATTGAGTTCAAGACATAAACTGACATTCTCTTAACTCACTGACACATTTTTTTTTTTTTCAAATACTACATAAACATATACTGTATGAAAGAATATAAAATTTGTAAATAAACTATAAATGATTATATGATTCAATTCAAGTTTATTTGTATAGTGCTTTTTATCATCTCTTTGATGATGAACGCATATAAATGTATAATGTTTAAATCTTAAGGAAAAAGGTTATTATGCTTATGGTGACACTTTACAATAAGGTTCCACTTGTTAACGCTGGTTATTATATTCACTAACATGAACACACAATGGACAATACATTGATTGCAGTATTCATCCATCTTTGTTAACATTAGTTAATGAAAATAAAGTCAATCTTTGCTAAGATTAATAAATGTATTAAAAAGTGTTCTTCATTTTCAGTTCATGTTAGTAAATATATAAACTAATGTAACCTTATTGTAAAGTTTAATTGAACTAACACTTTATAGAAGGGTTCCATTAATTAATAGTAGTTTTTGTATTTATTAACATGACAAAATACAATGCTTAGTTTCAAAAAAGCTGTCAACAATACTTAGTCCATTTGAACTCACAATGAATTAACTTAAGTTAATAAGAACCATTTTGGTTTTTAATAATGCATTAGCAAATGTTGAACTACAATTAATAATTGCAGTAGGGTATTGTACTATGGAGTAAATCAAGGGCCATATATACTTGCAAAATAAAAGTTTTGCGAAGAAAAAATGAAGTATTGAGCAAAAAAAAAAAAAAAAGCAAATCTCCAAAAATCGCAAAGTGAAAATTAATTTTTGCGAATTAGAAATTAATTGTACAAACAAAAGTAAAGAATTGTAAAGAGAAAATTATGTTTTGAGAAATCAAAATTAAATTTGCAAAAAAAAAAAAAAAAAAAACTTTATATATTTGCAAATAAAAAATATATATAGTCAAGGGAACTTGGGCTTTTACGGCAGGCCCTGATCTACTGGGCTGTAAGACCACCTCGGTGATACTGTTTCTCCAGGTGATAACGTTAAGTGTAGGCAGGTCTGGGTGTTCCCTTGACTCCGCCTCCTTGTCAAATCAGGGCCACAAAGTGAAATGCGCAGAAACGTGCAAAGTGCAAAGTTAAAACAGCATCGCAAACTCATGGTTGACTAAAAAGCTAATTAAAATGAATATTGCAATTTAAAGACTGTTTTGCAAATATATAGTTTTTTTTATATTTAATTTAATTTTTTGGCACTCCATGGTTTTAATGTCGGCTTGTTTTATGTTAATTTTTATTTCTCAAAACCTTCTGCAGTTCTTTATCTTTGTTAGCTAAATTTATTTGTATTTGAGATTTGCATTCATTTATTTATTTTTTTGCTCAATACTTTATTTTGTTCGCAAAATTGTCCTTTTATTTTGCAAGTATATATGGCCCTAGATTGAGTCCATATTGTTTATTCTTAGTTCATGTAAGTAAATACTTACTGTAAAGTGCATCCAAATAATTTTTTTCTCTGATATCAAAGCTGAATTTTCAGTGTCATCGCTCCAATCGTCAGTGTTATATGATCCTTCAGAAATCATTCTTAATATGCTGACTCACTGCTCCAGAAACAGCTATTATTATGTACAGCATATAGATAAAACAGTAAAGTATATTAATATCATTAATTTATCTATTATCATCATAGCACAAACATAATTATTAGTTTATCACTATCATGCAGAATTTTAATCAGGTGCTGAAAATGTTGTATCTGTGATAGAGAAACTAATGGATATCACACGCTCAAATGAAGATCCATTATGAGTTTATCAAGTGTGCTCACTCAAAAAATCAAATCTCATTCAGCGGAGCCCTGAACATTTTCTACACCCTAACTGCATTACAAACGCTGGCCTGCGTGGAGATTCTTCATGCACGCGTTGACGCTTACAGTGGTTGAAAGTCTAGTCTGTTTGATACGCTGCTCCCCGTCTCCACTCAGCTATAAACTTTTAGCGAAATGTGTTGAAAGCAGATAAGCACTATCACAATGCAACTCACCAGCAGCGCATTAATCTCACTTTTAGGAAGTTGCCAGTATGTTAAACGAATAAATGCATATTAATTGCCGTGGGTTAATTGTGATGAGAGCTCTCAGCTACCTCTGTAATTGCACTTTACCCAAAAACAATTATAATATATTTAAAAAAACAGATTTGTCCAAATCCCCAAGGATGCACAACTCTCTCTCTCTCTTGAGTGAGTCTAAGCAGTTCTCAACTAGAGGTAAAAGGTTTCAGGGAAAGCAGTTGTTGGATATGTGTGCTGAAACAGGAAAAGCTGCTCAGATAAAACTCAGAAACAAAAACAAATGCAAGGTTTAATCATGTAAGCTGTGAGGGAGGCGAAGCTCTTCGTGATGAAAGGCTGACGAGATTGCAACCAAAAGAAATATAAAAGGCAGGAACCTGTGAACCCGCCGGATGTGCGGAGATTGTCAAAAGGGCGAATAAATGTGTGTTTAAGAGAAAAGCATAACGAATATTTGATTTCATTCTTCAAAGGCAGAACTGAGATATCTCCGCTCGCCAATTCCAATTTCACAAGGATAAAAAAAAGGGAAAAACAATTTCACCCCTGGACAAATCCTGGCCAGAACATCATGTGACAAGAATAGCTTTTTAACATCTCTTAGTTTTTTTGCCAGTCCTTTGGGAGTGGTCTCTAATCCCATAGCCCGAATTAAGCTCAGGCAGGCATGTGAGATCAATTTAATGCCTCTGAGGGAGTTCTAGATGGTCCACCTGCAGGACTAGAAGGCATAAACGAAAGCAGGGTCGCTTTCCCCTGAGTTCCTGGCAGACAGGCGGTGTAATCCTTTCTCTCTGCTGGAGTAAAAAGCGAGGTTAACTGTGTACATGGTGAATCCACCTTGATAGGGGATAACTAGGGTAGCCAACTGGTCTAGTGAGATTGATTTAAAACCTGAACTCTTAAGCCCAAAGTTTACTTCAGTTTTTGTTGGTATGCGTCCAGTGCGTGCATGACACAAAGTTTGTAATCAGTTTTTCACTTGTTGTTTTCAGTCGTAAACACTAAATGCAGACCTTCCAGGGTTTTTGCGCTTCCAAGATTGCTGAATTTAACTCAAATTCATGCAAATGTAGCAAATATTGGTGGAGCTTGCAATTGTTTTAAATTGTCACAGATTTCCCTCATATTTTAGGCAGTCAGGACATCTGTCGTGCCACAGAGCGCCATCTGCAAATTTTTAACTCAAAGACATTTTAATAATTGCCTGTAGAATGTGCACATCAAGTGTGTAAAGAGTTTAATACATTATGTAAATCATACACTTTGTTGCTGGTTTATTTGGTTTTGGGTTGAAACAGAGCAATTCAAAGGCCTGTGGCCCTGCATATTCACTTCAGGAAAAATTAGCTTGAGCGGACACAGACAATTGAATTACCATTCAGAAGCTTGACAGATTATTAGTAGCAACAGTTCTTTTTATTTATGCAAAATATTAAATTATTTTATTTGCAAAAACATAAAAAATCTTTTTAAATGAAACTTCTTTTCTAGATTAAAACTGAAATGTGACCTTTTTTCACAAGATGACTTCAATTTCAGAATACAAACATACAAACCACCTCTGTCATTAGAAAAGTACCATTCCAAGTGGAGTATAAACAATGACTATGAGAGGAAACAACAAGTAAATAAATAAATATTGACACTGAAATTAAAATAACCATTCAATAATCGAAATCGAAGTAGTGTTCAATTAATCAAGGTTTTGATTTTAGGTCATACCATCCAGCTCTAATACACCTGTTAACATAAGAGTAGCCTTATCCCTTAGCTCTCTCTCTCTCTCTCTCTCTCTCTCTCTCTCTCTCTCTCTCTCACACACACACACACTTAGGGGTGAACTCTTTCTCTCTGTTTCTCTCAATGAGTATGTTTAAATAGACACCAATAATCCGATTTTAATATCATTAAGACAATACTCTATTTAAAATTCTACCATACAAACAGTGGTTTTTGGATTAATTTAATCAGATTAAGGTCATAATCGAACTAAACAGAAATCAAATTAAGACATGTGGAGTATGCCAATTTTAGTGGCATTATTGAAGTGCAGTACAGACATGCAAACACCTTAATCATACTATTACTGTTGTGTAGAATTTTTACCGGTTTTTGCGACAGGCTATATTATATAAACATGGCTGTTTGACACTATTCTCTGCACCTATGGAGTCAGTAAAGGACAGAGTTATTTCAGAACAGAGATCTGCATCGCAAAATGTGAAGGTTTTTTCCCAATTGTGCCGTATCAAATTCTCTTAAAACAGCACTCTTCCAGCTGTTCATACTTGCATCCAATATTTAATTTGTCATGGGTGGCATGCATGAAATATTCCTGAATGAAAGTGAAAGTGCCAAACTGCAGTTAAAGTTGACAAATTAAAAACCAAACATCCAAAATTACTTGAAACTCTGAAGGAAATGTGAAAAGCGCAATGACGTTAATTGAATTATGTGCTGTAACATGTAAAACAAGATCATGAAAGCAACATTCAAAAAACAACTCATGTAAACACCATAATCATATTATTGTCTCATTCAGATTAAGGGAAATAAATTGATTACTGATGTCCATATAAACAGAGTTATGTTTTCTTTATATAAATTTTAAAGAGATCAATGGTTCTTGAGATAAAAATAATTACTAATGAATTAATGTGTACATTTGTGTATTCAAGTTTCATAGCATAACATTAAAAGAAATGCTGCAAAATTAGCAAAAACACACCACAAAATCAGTCAGTTTAGCTTTAAATCAGAGAATAATTGCAGAAAACATTAGCAGTCAGTTCGCACTTTACATATGACTTTCATTTTAGGTTAGAACATTGTTTGTGGCCTTCACAAATGTGTTGACACAAAGGTTAGGGGTAGCATTTGTGACAAAACCACTTTGCGGGACCACCATGCATGGAATGTACGCACACCTCGCACATGTGCTCTAAATTGTTTTTGCACTACTTAATATGTCCACAAGGTGTCAGTGACCCCGGCCATTGTTGCAGAGCTGGAAAATAAACTAAGACCACGAATCAGTTGCCCATGTTGATGAGCACTTGTGGTGATAAAATAAACATTCATAACTAAGTACAGAGACATTTTTATCACTCATAACTTTTATCCACACTGGACGAGGGTGAATCTTTCTAGTGAATCTTTCTGCGTTGAGTGTCTGTTTGTGCATGCTATCAAGTTAAATATACTTTGCAAGGCTGAATGTTTGACAGTGCATGGGATGTCATGTTTATATTTAATTTCTACATCCTCTCGCTGGATGTAATGTGTTTACAAATGGAGCTGTGCAGAGAAAGCCATGTAAGCACCTATTGAAGGATGGGAAATTTATTTGCTGAATGCTTTAGTACACAGCAGTATTATAATGTAATGATGCTGCTAAATCAATATTCAGTGTGACCAGGCTAAACCGTAAACATGATTCATGACAGAACTTGCCGAAGTGTGTTGTGCTAGTGCTAAACTGGTCCTGTGAAGACGCTGAAGTGTTGTGTCAGATGTTTATTCCACATCATTTCTCATATGAGCTAATTACATTTATTATATTCATATTCAGAGAAATAAAGCATGACATATTTACCGCCATGAAATAACAAGAAAATCAAATGTGAAAGCATCCTGAAGTACATTTATTTGGGAAAATAAAATGGATGACTCAATACTAAATATTGTTTTTTCTATTAGTAATATCACCATATTGTAATTTAATAACTGCCTGTTGACTGAAACACAATATAAGGATGTCACACTTCACACTAAAAATCGAAATACACTCACCGGCCACTTTATTAGGTACACCTTACTAGTACTGGATTGGCCCCCCTTTTGCCTTTAGTACTGGCTTAATCCATCCTGGCATAGATTCAACAAGGCACTGGAAATATTCCTCAGAGATTTTGGTCATGATATGATAGCATCACCCAGTTGCTGCAGATTTTTCAGCTGCACATCCATGATGTGAATCTCCCGTTCCCCAACATCCCAACAGTGCTCTATTGGATTGAGATCTGATGACTGTGGAGGCCATTTGAGTACAGTTTAAGATGAGTTGTGCTTTATGACATGGTGCGTTATCCTGCTGGAAGTAGCCATCAGAAGATGGGTACACTATGGTTATAAAGGGATTTACACCACCACCACCAGCTTGAACCATTCATACAAGGCAGGACAGATCTATGTTTTCATGTTGCTGATTCCAAATTCTGACCCTACCATCTGAATGTCACAGCAGAATTCGAGACTCATCAGACCCGGCAACGTTTTTCTAATCGTCTATTGTCCAATTTTGGTGAACCTGTGCGAATTGTGGCCTCAGTTTCCTGTTCTTAGCTGACAGGAGTGACACCCGGTGTGGTCTTCTACTGCTGTAGCCCATCCATCTTAAGGTTTGACGTGTTGAGCATTCAGAGATGCTCTTCTGCATACCTCGGTTGTAACGAGTGGTTATTTGAGTCACTGTTGCCTTTCTAGCTCAAACCAGGTCCGGCCATTCTCCTCTGACCTCTGGCATCAACAAGGCATTTGTGCCCACAGAACTGCCGCTCACTGAATATTTTCTCTTTTTGGACCATTTCCTGTAAACCCTAGAGATGGTTGTATGTGAAAATCCCAGTAGACCAGCAGTTTCTTAAATACTCAGACCAGCCTGTCTGGCACCAATAACCATGCCATGTTCAAAGTCACTTAAATCACCTTTCTTCCCCATTCTGATGCTCAGTTTAAACTGCAGCAGATAATCTTGAGCACGTTTACATGCCTAAAGGCACTAAGTTGCTGCCATGTAATTGGCTGATTAGAAATTTGCATTAACGAGCAGTTGGACATGTGTCCCTAATAAAGTTGACAGTGAGTGTATAAGACAAAAACACACAATAAACTGAAAATGAAAATGTTAAAAAGAACAAATAAAAATAATAAAAGTTCATTTTCGATGTAAATAATAACAATAATAATAATGATAATAATAATAATAATAATAATAATAATAATAATAATAATAATAACAATAATAATAATAATAATAATAACAATAATAATGATAGTAATAATAATAATAATAATAATAATAATAATAATAACAACAATAATAATAATAATAATAATAATAATAATAATAATAATAATAATAATGATAATAATAATAATAATAATAATAATAATAATAATAATAATAATACTACTACTAATAATAATAATAATAATAATAATAATAATAATAATAATAATAATAATAACAATAAATAATTTTCTAATTCAATTAAAAAGTAAAATTTTCCATCTACACTTTTATTATTACAGTTATAGATTAAATTAAATCGATTTACAAAAACAAATTTATCTAGACATTTAGGAACACAAGTGTGAAATAATTATCATTATATTTAAGAAGCTTTGTTTTGCTTGGCAGTGGGACTAAAAAGTAAAAAAAAAAAAAAAACATCTGTCAGTGCAAAAGTGTGTGCCAACTGACTGGATCGGCAGTCAACCAAATGAACAAAAATACAATTAATACATGCTAATCCTCACATGCTCCCTAAAAATATCTGCATTTTAAACAAATCACTTAATCGCCCAATTAATATTCATAAGCCAGGCTAATAATGTTTATGTTTCCCTCCCAGTTTACAGATCATCCCTCAACCCCTGTAAAAACATCAGCAGGCTGTGATAAAACCCCGAGTCAAACTCTGAAAATACACCACAGGCAAGATGTGCGCGAGAGGCTTGGGCAGCAGAAATGTGAAGCTGGCAGAGGGAATCGCAGCTCACTGCTCTGATGTTGTTTGACAGCTTTTGCCGGGCAGCGTTTTGAGCGGTGTGAAGCTGACACACTGATCTCATTCCTGCTCACATGTCACAATTTCTCCACTGCCGCTCATATTTATTCCCTGCAAGTGTGGAAGGAGGACGATTATGCAAATGGCGTTTACAGCAAACGTCGGCAATTAAATGAGAGAAAAGCTGTGAGAGATTTCCCTAACGTCTGAATAATATGCACGTTTCTCATGCATGTGTGTTTTTATTTGTGCGCTTTTAATTTCTGAAATATCACAGATCTTTATGAAACACTCTTGGCTCAGAGTCTCTCATTTAGATGGATGTGTGAGTGTCTTATGAAATCCACCGCTGAGATAGAACTACTCTCTTGTGTTATATAAATTATTGCTATAAACGGTCTTCTGCGCTGCTTTTCTGGATAACTCACTATTGAATGAGGAACATATATATATGAAGGTCTTATTTCAGGTGTTTTCTGCAGCAGTGATGACAGCATTGTTTCATGTGGCTTTAAAGGGCACCTATTTTACCCCTTTTACAAAATGTAAGATAAGTCTTTGGTATCTCCAGAAAGTGTCTGTAAAATTTCAGCTCTAAATACCCATCAGATCATTTATTATAGCCTCCAGAATCTGCCCATTTTGGTGTCTTAATACATTGTAGGTATTTTTGTAGCCTGAGGCTTTAAATGTAAATGAGCTGCTTCTCCCCGCCCACTGTTCCCACATGCGTTTCTGCTTCTCATCATGCGTTATGTCAGATTAACAGCATAGTTACACAGACTCGGATGAAGCTTAAATACAGCTCATTCATCAAGTTTATTAAGGACTTATTCAATCCCTTCTGAAATGATGAGTCTCACACAAATGTCAATTGCAGTACACACACATATAAGTGATTACTGAAACCATGCGGCCATGGTGATTATAGTGGTTAAGAATAAGAGATGTTACTGTCTTCATTATGAAAATGCTCTGTTTTAAAAAATGTTTTTAACTTATAAAACTTCAAATTACAGACCGTTGTAGCAGATATTTTAATCCCAGTTTATTTGCAAAAAATGTTCTCTGGACATGTGTATACATGTTATTATAGAAACATGGCGCCTGTCTATCAATTCAGTGGGCAGGGAAAACCGAACTTCTACATCACATTGCGGTCGGCCTATTTTAGATTTGGGTCCTATTTTAAAAAAAAAACAGCCTTGTTGGGTTTTTATAACTCCAATTTGACAGTGGACCAGGGGCGGATTTAGTAATTAGGGGGCCCTAATATGACTCCAATATGACAGTGGACCAGGGGCGGATTTAGTAATTAGGGGGCCCTAAGCAATTCCAGCCAATGGGGCCCAAAAATCCTAGTGCACCATTCATTCATTTTCTTTTCGGCTTAGTCCCTTTAATAATCTGGGGTCGCCACAGTGGAATTAACCGCCAACTTATCCAGCATACTGTATGTTTTACACAGCAGATGCCTTTCAAGCCACAACCCATCACCGAGGAACAACCATACACAATCATACACTATGGTCAATTTTAGCATACCCAAATCACCTGTACCGCATGTCTTTGGATTGTGGGGAAACCGGAACACCCGGTGGATTCCGAACATCCAAACTCCACACAGCTCCATTTTTAAATCACTCAATTTTATCTTAATGCAAAATAATGTCATGTAAAGAATCTTGTAACAACTTTACAACTGAAAATATAAATAAAATATATATATATTTTTAACTAAATCTTTACAGATTTGACGGCTGGGCTGCTCCATGATTGAGGGTGGGGGACACATTTGCACAGATGTAATAATTATGTTCAAATAAAAAAAAAAAAAAAACCCTAACTTTACAAAATATGATAGAAAATGATGTCATATAGAATTTATAGGTATAATTTACACTTTTATGTATTTATTTGAGCGGTATTATATATTATAAGCAGGCGCTTACCTTGCTTATTGGTTAAATCCGCCCCTGCAGTGGACACACTATACATACAGACAGTTCTGTCCAAATAGCTTAAAATAGTTGATTTTCATCATAGCTGCCATTCAATATAATGTTTGTGTGGTTTGTATTGGAGAGTTCTGTGCTGTATAGCAAACCTAAACGCATCTCATTGGATTCCACAGTATTATTTAGTGGTCATGTAAATGACTACTCTGTTCAGCATTTGGTGCGTTAAGCTACGTATCACATAAGCAACAGAATGCAATCGCTCATTATTTCAGCAAATTAGTGACCCTTATCTAAGCCAACATGACCCTTATCTAAATGTAGATAATCACACTGGAGCAAAACAAGGTCACAAAACGAAAACCGAATGCATTTTAATTGCACTGCTTCTATTTTGCTCTTTTATGGGTTACTTATTTAGTTTGGAAGGTCTTCTACGATAGATTTACATTCATTCAAAGTTAAAAAAATACTTTCAATTCTAATATACATTAAAAATCACCTAATTGTTCAAAGTAAGTCTGTTTGTTTGATTCTTTTGAAGATTCGTTCATTCTAAACCTCTCCTTTCCGAGTGCTTACTCTACTTTGATTGATCAGATGGCTATTGTGGCTATTGTGATTGGTCTGATTACGGAACATGTTAGAAACAAATCACCATTATCTTTCAGAACACTTCCTTTCCTCAGCGACACTGTACACAATAAGGATTGCATTGACTTCATTCTATCAATTAGAGTCCATTTCTGATGATGTAACATTGGAAGAACTATTTGATCGACCAAAACCTCCATCACGAGCATGACATGAGTATGATTATTTCGAATAGGTAGGTTTGTGGTTCATTATAAGATCTTATGGCTTTATATGATCTACTTTGTGGATCAAAGTAGATTATCAGCAGACAGCCAATGAATAGGATAGGCTGGCACTATGCAAATGTGTTACAGATATACATAGATCTATTATGGAAATGAAACCACTCCATCACGGACTTCCTAATGATTCTTTCAGCAGAATTGATTCCTTTTAAAGAAACTTTAATCATTTTAGGTGTCATACAATTTGATTTTTAAAACATTGAAGACTTTTACATACACAAACTGCCATATGACTCACTAAATGCAAGGTAATATTAAAAAAAATGCATAATAGGGGAACTTTGAGGCACTATTTTGTATGTTTATAAAGATTGTTTGCTCCACTGGCTGTTTCTTGTAGTTAATTACATGCTTTATTATGCTTGTGAGGACAGTTGTTCTCTGTAATATAGGCTAACACACACACATGCGTGGATTGTGGTTCTCTGTCAGCAGAGCTCTCACACTGTGAGCTGTGCCACTCCAGAGGAAACACCCATGTCTTTCAGTGTTGCCATGGCAGCAGTCTCTCCTCTCAAACAGGGGCTGAGATGGGTTTTGTCACCGAGCAGCTTTCTGTCGACACTGAACTGACTGAACCCCGTCTGTAGCCAGCATGCATCTGTGCAGCATGGAGAAACTCACTGCTGCCTCGCTGGTCTTTGTCTCTTTTTATTTGTTTGTCACTGAACTGAATATGCTACTCGCCTCACACTCAAGTGCCTCACTGCTAACAATACTGCATGTGTGTGTGACCTGCTGGTTACTGTTCTGTTGTAGGACACCAGATTTGATTTCATGGGACAATGTGGGACACTTGGGGATGAAATGCATTTAAAACTATGGAGTGGTGCAAGAGATGAGTAATTGGCCACTGGATTCTTCAAGATTTTGCGGTGGGGGGTTATAATGTGGGTTTTTAATAAATGAGTGAAATAAGATCTACCTGTATGTAGTGGTGGACAGTCATTAAGTATTTTTACATCTCTGTTGTACTATATGTATCACAGTATTTTTATATTGGGAAACATTTACTTTGGGAAAAATTGGGAAGCTTCACTGGATTTAAAAAGTAAATCTTATGTTTTGCTTCACCATATTTCATTTTGTAGCAGTGTAAGATATTATTTTACAGCTTCGACTTCATCGAACATGGACCTTCAGCATGCACTGAGGTGGTTTGCTGCAGAGTGTGATGTGACTGGGATGAGAACATGGTTTCCGCTACATTCATTCTTCCATTGCGGGGTGCCACGCCAATATTCATCCTGCCACGGCTACATTACAGCTTCTCATTCAAAACATTTTATTTTTTTAATATCGGGTGATAATCGCACCAAAACGTATTAAAGGGTAAGTGAATTATAGCCACGTGAACTTTTCTGTAACCGACCATAGTAGTGCTGTGCGTCATTTGTTTAACCCTTTAAGGTTATGTGCTGACTGACTGACTGACAGGTGCGTGATGCGTGAGGCCAGCAAACACGACGTATAGCCATTTTACTTTACTTCAGGACGCATTAATACCACTCTGTAGGTCTTTTGGAGACATTCATAAATATTCCTAGCAAATCTAATAAATGTTGGAGACATACTCGTTACATAGACGCACTAAATCACGCTTCAGCAGCGTTTATTTGAGAGCACACAAGAAGATCTGTGCTCAGTGTTACCAGGTGATGCTGACTGTTTCCAGCCAAAAGCTGTCGAGATCACAAGCGTTTATACACTGTTCTAAGCATATGTATGCGAAGAACAGGGGCTATGGCGTCTCTTTGGAAGATCAAAACAGGTTTATGAGGACAAACCGGGGCTGGTGGGCATGCCGTGGCAAAACCGCCCAAATTTTCACTACCCGCCTATGTCACTTTTTACCCACAAAAATAAATTCAAAACCAAAACCGCCCAATCTGGCAACACTGTGTGCTTGAGCAGCGCGTATTTGAGGGCTCGCAAGAAGCTTTATGCACGAGCAGAGGAAATCGGCGAGCAAGCAAAAAGATTTGCATGCTCGTAGGCTATTACATAAATGCGATCTCAACTCGTAATACTGCGCTCATGACATTTGTCATTGAAATAACGCCACAGGTAGTTGGTAGATCTGTGTAAAAACAGACCTGCTGCCACAGCTGGAAAAAATCCTAAAGGAAACACTGGAGAATCAGCATCTCCAGGTCCGCTGCCATGGTGCTCCACCGGAAAAAGGAGGTTTGCCATCTTCAGGTTGGAGAAAAGTCCTTACCCCAGGTGGAGGAGTTCAAGTATCTTGAGGTTTTGTTCACGAGTGAAGGAAGGAAGGAACATGAAATTGACAGGTGGATCAGTGCAGTGGCAGCTTTAATGCAGTTGATGAACCAGTCTGTTGTGGTAAGGAAAGAGCTAAGCTGAAAGGCGAAGCTCTCAATTTACCATTCAATCTACGTTCCTACTCTCACCTATGTTCATGAGCTTTGGGTCAAGACCGAAAGGACAAGATCTCAAATACTAGAGGCCGAAATGAGTTTCCTTCGCAGGGTGGCAAGGCGCACCAATATAGATAGGCTAAGGAGCTCTGTCACCTGGGAGGAGCTCGGAGTAGAGCCGCTGCTCCTCCACATCGAGAGAAGTCAGCTGAGGTGGCTCGACATCTGTTTCGGATGCCTCCTGGATGCCTACCTAGGGAGGTGTTTCAGCCATGTCCCACCAGGAGGAGGCCTCTGGGAAGACCCAGGACACTCTGGAGGGACTATGTCTCACGGCTGGCCTGGGAATGCCTCGGGATCCCCTCGGAGGTACTGGAGGAGAGGTAAGTCTGGGGTTCTTTCCTAAGAATGCTGCCTCTGCGACCCAGCTTCGGAAAAGCGGATGAAAATGAATGAATTAATGAAAATATTATTTTGAACTGGAGAAACTGACATACACAATACAGTGAGCCTCAGTTAACAACTCACTGATTCAAGTGATCCATTTAGAAAGAGTCTGCAGTGACCAACTCACTTTGACTCAAATGATCCACTCAGAGTGAGTCCCCAGATCTTCACTGATACAAATGATCCATTCAGAGTGAATCTCTAGTTAACAACTGACTGATTCAAATCAATGATCCATTCATAAAGAGTCTGCAGCGAACAACTCTCTGATTCAAAGGATCTGTTCAGAGTGAGTTTCCAGTTAACAGCTAACTGATTCAAATTATTTAGTCAGTGATTTTCTAGTAACCAACTAACTGATTCAGATTACCAATTCAGAGTGAGTACAATTTACAACTAATTAATTCCAATGAGCATTTTTTTAGTATTTGACATATATTCTGTTATTTTTGTATTGTATGTTTATATTTCCAAGCACACATTTATACAAATGTGTAATGGGAGCTGGTGAATAAGGGATAATAGAGTTATAGTTATAATAATGATAATAATAATAATAATAATAATAATAATAATAATAATAATAATAAATAAATAAAAAAATATTAATATTTTTTAATGAAATAATAAAAAAGAAATTTCTAACAGGAAAATGGAATTTGAGAAAAGTCAACTTTCTCATGGGTTTCTAAAAACTGAATTGTTGTAAAACTCTTTATAAACTGTTGCCAAATGCAATTGGTTTTTATTATAAAAATATTTTAGCCATTCAATTCCAGAAAAAAATTAAACAGAAAAAAATGCAGAATAATTTTAATGTAAAATATTTGGGAAAACACAACATTCCATAAGGCATAAGGCTTTATTTGATAATTATCTGGCAAAAGGCAAGAAATGGGACCGTCAAGAAAATATAAAGTCAATTACAGAATGAAGAACCTTTAATGAAGCTTTTAAGCAATAAAATGTGGCCATTTCTTTACAGTACGTAATTTCTGCTCTTTCATATCAGAAACAAGTTCATAAAGCAAGAAGACCCATGTGTGTTGTTTTGGTGTAAATAAATGAGCCGATATGAAGCAGATCATGAGCACAGAACGCTGGACACTGACTCAGGCACTTTCTCTAAATAACTAATAAGCAATGTAGCTCCTCAGAGCAAATGCTGAGAGAACTGCAAAACAAAGTCTAAGTGGAGTCCTCCGGGGACTGCTTTACTGAAGATAATTAAAAAGAAAACTGTTGCTGCTCTTGTTCTTGCGTTCGCTCTTTCTTCAGGAGGCCTGTTGCACAATGCATGAAGAAAAAAAGCACACTTCATAAAACTTTTATCCTCTCACAAAAAACATCTCTGACAGTATCTTTTAATGTTGTCTTTATGGATTTTTATGAACTACGAAGCAAAGGAATTAACTTAAAGCAGCACACAAAATGAAAAAAAAGCATGCTGGAAAACAAAGAATAATTAGAAAAGTTTCAATGAAACATCAAAGGCTACAATCACACGGCAGTAGCTCAAATCTGATTTATTTATTTAACTCCAATTCCTTTGAGTGGATGTGCAAATTAGTTTTTTAAAGGTCCCATGAAATTAAAATACATTTTTTTTAGATGTTAGTTTAAGCCTGATAAGGTGCATCCCAAATTGAATACTTATGCACTATTATACATCATTTTATAATATAAATAGTGTAAGTAGCGCATTGAGAAAACTCTAAAAAGAGTAAGTACACTTTAAATACCCGGATGATGCACTTATTCAACAGTTAAAAAGAAGTGTGTTATGTTGGACACTTCACACACTCAATGGCCGCTGCTTTGCTCATGTAGCGGAAAGGGCGGAGCTTTCGGGTGTTCTTGTTAGATTACTTTATTTATTTTGGATTGTGAAAGCAAAATCTCCTACAAGAGTCATTATACCGCCTCCTGGCGATAAATGCAGTTATAGTCATGGTAGGTATTATTTGATAATTTGGTCATTTATTTCATCATCACTAAATATATATATATATATATATATATATATATATATATATATATATATATATATATATATATATTATTGTTATTATATATATTGTTAATAAAAAGTGTACACAATAGACAATAGTGTACATGATTTCCCAAATATGCCGATCGAGATGGGCGAATGTGGAATGTTGTTTCCGATCGCAATTCAATAGTTTTCTGTCAGTCATCATAGATGATCAGTCATTATTTATCTGGCAGAGTCAGTGTAGCAGATATTTGTTTGCTGGCTTTCCTGAAACATTTTTTTCAGAGATATATAAACGATCTAAATTGGACAGGTTTAATTTATATAATGGATTTATAATAATGAAAGAAATAAAAGCTAGTTAATATGTATAGGATATAATACGTCTTTATTTGTAATAAATGTATTGTTAATATATAACAATATGTGAATATTTTACTCCAGTGATTGAACAGTATTTATTTGTTTAAATAATAGTCATTAGTGTTAAGCGATATAATTTTTATTTACACAATTTGAGTACCAAAACTGCACAGATGCTAAAATGATCGTCACAATATAATAATGAATAATGACTGAAATGGGAAACCCTAAACTGTTAACAGTCTAATGAATGCCAATCGTAGCATGGGCAGTCTCGATCGCCATCTTTGTGAAATACAGTAGGTGGCGATAATGCTCCTAAGGAGTTAGTCATCGTTAAACAAGAAAAAATTTAAGAAGACTGATCCGTCATTAACCATATATGGTTCGCCCCTTCCCGGATTGTGTGTCCTGGATTGTGTGTCCTGAAACGTGTGTGGGTCTGCAGCTGGATAGATCTCATTTATTTAGCTACTTTGGCAACCATCAAACGTCATCTGGGAAACATCTGGTAAAAAAAAACGTTAGTGTTCCATTTTGGACGACACTACATTCATATTCCATGCTGTT
Source organism: Danio aesculapii (assembly GCF_903798145.1). Lineage (NCBI taxonomy): Eukaryota > Metazoa > Chordata > Actinopteri > Cypriniformes > Danionidae > Danio > Danio aesculapii. The sequence continues at coordinate 36,273,821 of NC_079448.1, forward strand.
GAGTGTGTAAGTGCATAGTGTACAGTGTGCCATTTAAGATGCAGTGTTAGTGTTAAGGATTTCTATGAGCTAGTGTGATCCAAAACAGTGACAAAATGCAAGTTTAGAAAATTATATAAACATCTAAATTGATCAACGATTTGTTTCACAGCACCTCATACTTCAGTTTCATTTGACCAATCAAATGCTCTCTAGTATCTGACATGCCCCGCCCCCTTCAAGACGCTTTTTATTTGCTTTTTATTTGATGGGCTTGATCTCAACCACTCTATATAATATGTTATGACATAAAAGTTGCAGTCCAGGTTAACTGACATTACAGAACAATAGTTTATTAAGGATGGCAGATATTGTAAAGGCAGATGGATTTAGCTAGGCATTGGGATCATGGATTGGGCTGTGACATATAGCGGTGGACTCAGACTCGCACACGGGAACCAGACGAAGACCAGATGGGGAAACAAGTAGCAATGGACACTTGGATGCGTTACAATACTCTGTGTGACAAATTTGTTATAAAATTATTTTATTTGGTATGGATTTTCTGATGGATATCTGCTCCAGGATGGAGTAATGCATATTCTTTTTTACGTCCTTATGATTATTAATAAAGTTCAGAGCACATCACACCGGTCCTCAGGTCTTTACACTGGCTCCCAGTTACACTCAGAATTGATTTGAAAGATTTATTACTTGTCCATAAATCACTAAATGGCCTAGGAGCTCAATACAATACAGATATGCTCACTGAATACAAGCCTAACAGATCATTCACATCATTAGGATCAAGTAAATTAGAAATTCCAAGAGTTCAGTCAAAGCAGGGTGAATCCGCCTTCAGCTATTACGCCCCCCTGCTGCTGGAATCAGCTTCCAGAAATGATCAGATGTGCTCCAACATTAGGTACATTCAAATCAAGACTTAAAACACATCTGTTTAGCTGTGCCTTTACTGAATGAGCACTGAGCTACGTCCGACAGATCCCACTATTGTGTCTTTCTTTTCTTTTTATTTCTTTTATAACCTGTTTTAACACATTTTAATCTGTTTTAATCATTTTTAAATCTTTTAATAATTTTTGTTTCTTTTATTTCTGTTTATGTAAAGCACTTTTTACCATTCTGTATGAAATGTGCTACAGAAATAAACTTGCCTTGCCTTGAATGTTTAATGACCTAGACTGATTGACCTTAGTGTCACTCTTTTCAGAGTAAAACTGGAACGATATGCGTGTCATTGCTTTATCTGTATGCCAAATAATTTGTTTTTTAGGATCTACCAAGCCTGGTCAGAGCTCAGGGAGACGTCTTAAATGGAGCTGGACTCCAGTTTCCAGAGTTATGTGCCATTTTTTATGTGTTAATTCTTGTTAGGTATGCAAAAAAGACTGTATAGTCGCAAGCTGTCAGTTTGGACGTTGAAACAGATTGTACTTCGTGTGTGATTGTTTACCATAAACAAAGACAGGGAAAGCGCAGCAGGATAAGAGCTAAGCTTTACTACATTTTGTTGCCTTGTACTTGAACATGTGTAATGACAATAAAGTTGAATCTAATCTAATCTAATCTAATCTAATCTAATCTAATCTAATGTAAATTGTTCTATTCATTTGTGGATATTTTTTACAGGTACAGGGTCAGCTTTGAATAGCCTAGTAGCTGTCTGGCCTAAGCCTCCTGTCTCTATCGTATCTTGGAAGAAGATATAACTCTACCTCTTCCCAAATACCACTTGGGAAATTGTCTATTTGTGTTTTAAACAATCAGGTATGACACAGTTAGTGACATATATTACAGTATAATTGTTCTTGTTGTTTTGAAATTGTAAGCAAAACGGCCTACGAACTCTGTGCAAGTGTTGAAGTTTCTGACTTCGGCTCTTCTTCATCTGACAGACTGGCCATTTTTGAGTTAAAATTATAGGTTCCAACCAATTAATGTGCAACTATTTTTAATTTTTGGCTTGCATTGGATTTTATTTAGTTATACATTTATGGTTTTAAACTGTATGCATGCATAAAAGCTTCTCACACAAATAGCAGGTGATGTTATAATGTCAAATGTACTGGTATGTACACCAGCACGTTGGAGGGAATTATTATTATTATTATTATTATTATTATTAATTATTATTATTATTATATACACTTTTGACCATTTTATTCAGAAAGCACACATTAAACAGATCAAAAATATCAGTCAAACTTTTCAGTGGTTCTCAGTATGACTAAGGGTCACTTAAGATATTCACACAATGGGAGATGTGTTAAGTGAGCAAAGCTTTAAAATATGCAGAACCATCTGAAAACGAGCATATTTCATCCTACACAAAGTGAGTGACTGTAGCAGGTGTGATGTGGGTTGTAAAGTGCTCTTGTGTGTGTGTGTGTGTGTGTGTGTGTGTGTGTGTGTGTGTGTGTGTGTGTGTGTGTGTGTGTGTGTGTGTGTGTGTGTGTTGGTGTAATGACACTGGATGACTTCTGATGTGTCATTGTTGGCAGGGACTGGACAGATAAGGGAAAGATGCTTGTTTTGAGAGGCATCATCACTGTTAGAGCATCCATCAAGCACTCAACTACTAGACAGATTCTGCCGTTAGTGCAGATCACCTGAACACCCGCTGTGTGAATCGGGAACACAGAGGGACAAAAGAGGCAGACAGAGAATAAAGGAACAGTGAAGGAGGTCAGAGGAGCAAACCATGTGAAAGCATCTCATTCAGTTTTGCGGCCCAAGAGGATTCCTGTCAAGAACTGACTGAGAAGATTCAGATGTACACAAAATACAAGGTTCGATCTGATACTTTTTCCTTGCATCTGTCCGTCTGAATTCTTTCAAAAACATAAACAAAATCTTATAAGCTGTTCTTTCAATAAAGGGATGGACACTTTTTACATTTCCTGTTTTTTCAGCAGCGGAAGTCATAGTTGGTAAACAAAGAAATGGGGATAGGAGAGTACAACAAATATATTTTTTACAATCCTATTTTCTGAAATACTAAAAGAAAAACTGCACAATGGTCAAGATTTTCAGAAAAAGGAAACAGAAAATGTTTGAGACGATGATGGCAGCTAGCAGAGAGAATAACGTCATGTTTTCTGTCCTGCCCCATACACTCTGCATTTCAAACGCCTCGCACAAGCTGTGATTTGTTTAATGTAAAGATGATATAATATCACACATTAAACTTTGTAAAACTAAGCCATACACCACCAGGAGGTTAATGGATGTCTATAAGCAGGCCAATGTGTGTTTTTACAGTTTTTACAAAAATATTTCTAATATTTTGAATGCAGGTAACACATACAGTAGGTGCATTAACCTGCTTGTGATGTATTGGCTACACTGTAAAAAATGGCTGTGATTTTAACCTTAAAAAACTGTAAAAATGCTACAGTAAAAATCCGTAACCTGGTTAACAGTATGTTTCCTTAAAATATACGACGAATAACCGTAAATTGACTTTCCCAGAATTCTCTGCACATCACCTTTTATGCTTTTTGTTGACATTACTGTGGATCTTTTTAGTTGTTTCCCCATCAGTTATGTACATTAGAGATTTATGTTACATCTAATGCTGATAAACAATGTTTATTTCATGACTTTAATTCTATGCGTGTTACCATACTGGTGTTTAGTAGCTGTGTGAATGACACTGAGCACCTTCTATACACTGATACACTTTTCTACTTGTGGGAAAAGTTGTTTGTGATGAGCTTTGGTTCATTATGTAACTTCCTCATCACCACCTGCATATAGGTGTGCTAACGTGTCTAACTGTGTAACAAAATATGTGTAGATGTTTTGTAATTCAAAATACAGACATATTACTTCTATAAATGAATGAAATACAGTAGTTTACTGTAAAAATGAAAAATTACTTTTACGGTTTGTACCATATTTTTTACGGTAAAATACTAGCAACCACAGCTGCCGTTTTTTTACCGTAAATTTTATGGATTTATTTTTTACAGCGTAGTTTTATGACACATTTATGTGCTTTTGGAAGCTTCAAAATAAAAGTCACTCTTCAATATCATTTTAAAGCATGGAAGAACCAAGATAAATCTAACTGGTTTACTCCAACTGTGCTTGTCTGACATTAAAGAAAAAATCATATACATGGTAAAAAATATCTGTTAATCAATAAACAGTTTCCGCATTTTGAGTTTTCTGTGAATTGTACGGTGGCCAAGAGAGCTTAACGCGCTGCAATTTAAGAAAGCACATGCAATTACAAAAAACACCAGCAAATAAAGAAATGATCTTCATCAATTTGACAGCACACGTGTTGCAAATTGGTCACAACACAAACAACTTAAGAAACGCACAGCAAATTAGCCACAACACTTGCAAATACCTACGTAACACAACGGAAATGTTTCGTTGTGTTACGAAACATGACGGACCCTGCTGAGATATGGATGTGTTTTTATGCCTTGACTGTTGGTCAGTGAAGTGATTGGTGGTATTTTAAAAGGTGATTTATATATATATACTAAATAATATTAGAATAAAAATGATAATTACATTTCAGTTACTTGACAAGACATATGTAATGTAATGTGTATTTTTTATTTAGCGCATTTATTGTGTATGGCCATATTGTCTCTCCACACCACCACCAGTGTGCAGCATCCAATTTGATGATGCGTCGACAGCTACAGGACAACGGCGCCAGTGCGATCACCACACACCAGATATAGATGGAGTGGACAAACATTGACGGAGCCAATTCAGTGGATGGGGATGATTTGGAGGCCATGATGGGTAAGGGCGGATGGAGGGTATTTGGCCAAGACACCGGGTTACACTCCTACTTATTTACGAGAAGTGCCATGGGCTTTTTTAATGACCACAGAGGGACATCGGTTTAACGTCTCATCCGACAGGATTTACACAGACCACAGGTTGGGCGCCCCCTGCTGGTCTCATTAACACAACTTCCAACAGCAACCTAGTTTTCCTATGTGGTCTCCCATCCAGGTACTGACCAGGCTCAGCCCTGCTTAGCTTCAGTGAGTAACTTGGGCAGCAGGGTGATATGGATGAGGCTGTGGATATTTTTTCTTTTCATAAATTTAAAAATGTTTATATAACAATTTTATAAATGTCAATATTAATTTTATTATAGTAAACTAAAACGAAGAGAAGAGAAGAGACTGACAGGTTACAGTGACATGATATGAAATTGTGCGTCCACCTGTGTGAAGAGATAAACACTATCTAGAGTGGCTTGCATAAATTAGGCCTGATGGCGAGCTTTGAGTGGCAGGCCTGACATTTGAACAGGGATTTTTTTTTCAATGGAAGAATAAATAGCACATGAAGGGCCAAAACCACAGTCTGACTGTTACCATCGAGCAACCAAACCACTCAACCATTCCCTCATTGAGTGCTCATTAGACAGGAGGAGTGAGGGTGTAAATCCACACCAATGATCACAGACCAAAAGACTCTGACTACCCATGATTAAAGCAGCATAATGGACGTGTTAATGTAGACGCCTTTCACGCTCTCCTCTCATTGCTAATTAAATGTCATCATACAAACAGAACCCCGAATATCCAGCCACGCATTTCTGTCTGAGGCGATGTTTTCGAGACGGGGAAACGTGTTCACCCGCAACACGGATGTTCCAAAACACGACCCATCCTTGCTTGTTTATAGAAGTTCAGTGACACGGAGAGAGAAGGTATAATCACTACAGCATTGTTGATTCCTTTCTGCAGAGTCTGAGTCATGGTGGGAAATGACAGGGAGAAATGACACAGTCTAATTAAGATCCTCTGAAGCCGTTCTGTGCGCTATCACAGGAGACATCCAGAGGAAAGTGTCTCTCTCACACCACTGACATTTCCACACCACTGCTGAGAGACACTTATATAGCAGCTCTCAGAGACATCTAGTGACTGTGCTTGTAGAATCAGAGCAGGTGAAATAGATCGTTTTGGCAAAAATTTACATTTGCTGTTAATTTAGGCTGTTCAAGATGTACAATTGAAGTCAGAATTATTAGACTTCCTGTATGTTTTTTCCTAAATTTCTGTTTAAAGGAAAAAAAGATTTTCTCAACACATTTCTGAACATAATAGTTTTAATAACTCATTTCTAATAACTGATTTTTTTTATCTTTGTCATGATGACAGTACACAATATTTTACTAGATATTTGTCAAGATACAAGTATTCAGCTTAAGGTGCAATCAAAAGCCTTAACTAGGTTAATTCGGTTAGTTAGCGTAATTAGGCAAACCTAATATTATAATAATAATAGTATATTAATGGGTTGTTCTGTAGACAATCAAACAAATATTGTTTAAGGGGGCTAATAATATTGACCTTAAAATGGTTTCCAAAAATTTAAAAACAGCTTTTATTCTAGCCAAAATAAAACAAAAAGACTTTCTCCAGAAGAAAAATTATTATAGGAAATACTGTGAAAAATTCCTTGCTCTGTTAAACATCATTTGGGAAAAAACTTACAAAAGAAAAATAAATATGAGCATGGTATTTAGTGATTCATAAAATGCTAGTCAACAGCTACAGTCATGTTGAAAATAAAAATGCAAACAAACAAAAAACATACAAGCAAAACAAAATTATTATCATTGGTTCCATCTGACTATAAATGGAAACCTTTTTAAAGGAATAGTTCACCCATAAATGTGAATTTTCTGCCAGATGAACGAAGTCAGAGTGGTTTTAAATATTATTTTATCCGCTTGTTTAGTCGTAACATATGAAATACTGTTTCCGGCAGCCGATTCGAACGTTATTACTGGACTGAATGGCCATTATCAGTGGTTATCAGCTGATAGATATGGGCAAGTAGGGGCCTTCTGCGCCTACTGGTAGGCTATTATCATTCATCCACATGGTTAATCAGCTATAGATTACATACAGCTGCGGCCGAAAGTTAACGAGAATTATTTATATTATTTAATAAATTTCCCATTAATTGTATTTTTTTAAAGTCTACCCCTGCCCCAACCCTAAACCCAACAGTCACAGTAATGTAAAAACAGATCTGGATCTGGAGTTTTCTGTATTAGTATAGCTGATTAACCATGTGGATTGATAAAAACAGCCTTCTGACCCTACTGGCCCATATCTATCAGCTGATAACCACTGATAATGCCCATTCAATCGAGTGATAACTCGTAAAAAGGTGTTGGAAGAAAGATCAAGGTCCCATAGTGCATAAATAAAAGCATAAATAATTGGGGGGGGGGGGGGGGGGGGGGGGGGGGGGGGGGGGGGGGGGAATATAAACATGAATCACAAAATATGGAATGGATGGCTTGAGGGCCAGTAAATTTTGGGGTAATTATCATTTTTTTAGGGTAAACTGCTCCTTTAAGCAACACAATTAACCTGTGCAAACTGAAAATTAATTAGAAAATTAATAACTGTAATCCAAACAATCAGTCTAAATTCATTTAAAAAAAGTTACATACAAATATTTCTCTTTCTTTCTATTTTTCTCTCTCTCATAGAAATATGGTGTTATTGTCAAGTACTACACAATTATAATTACAGCACTCTTGGTGCATACGATGCATGCTGGCATTTAGGTGTGCAGGTGTGCTGAACACAAAACCCATACTAATAAATATGAGAGATGGTACCTGTGAAAGTGAACTCATCTTGCCCAATCTCAGAAACTCGATGGCTCCTTGCCAGCAAACCCATTTGTAATAATGCTTAGGGTAGTAATTGTCTCCTCCAAAATATGAAGGGTACAGTTATTGCTTTTTTGATTATCCATAACATCAGGTATGAGCTCCCTTCCAAATGACAATAAGTTCTTTGCTTTCTACTGTGTGAACAAGCCAATCACCTAATATACTATGGCAGGGCTGTAACAGAAGCTCATTCGTTTCAGATGGCCAGCAGCAATTCTGCACATCAAGCACAGCTTTTTCCAGCAGTTTGACATCAGCATATTGCTAAGCTCACAGTGATATACATATAAATCAAAAGTAAACTAGTTCATATTCTACTACACAAAAATATTCCAATCAACAGTTTTCAAGCAACTGAAATAAAGCAAATGAAAATGAAAAATTTATTTCGCTCTTTCTTCTAACACTGTCCACAAGTGAGGTTGTTGCGATCCTGAAACATGCAATAATATCCTATAGGAGACATAATCAACGCTGCATAAAACAGAAACAGACATTTTTGTTTGTGTTTTCTTTTCTACTGTGATATACATCCAAGTAAAACTGTTCCTCATAAAGTAGGGCAGGACTTCATTTGGTCCATTGGGAATTTATTGGAACACTATGTTTGAAAGTAAGAAAATAAGCTTCATTTTGTTAACAATATAAGTTAAGATAAACTTACATTACACAACACACAATACTTCCAAAATCATAGATTACTATTAGTTAATGTTTAAATAAAAAGATTCAAATTATCGGTTAACATTAATAACGCTGTATTTTATTCACTAACTTTAACAATGAAGATTATTAAAGATTGGCAATTAGCCTACCACTCATATTAAGATCTATTTAATGCATTATTCAATGTAAATGAATGGGAGACTACTATAAAAACAATAGGGCTTCAGGTTAATAACTATCTGCCAGTTTGAATTTAGTGGAGATGACCTTAGATGTTTTATGCAATATCAATCCAACATTATTCTGTTTTCTTTCCACAAAAGGAAGTAAGGCACATTTATTGAACTGATAGTAAATACTGTACCTATGCAAATACAGTTGAAGTCAGAATTATTAGCCCCCCTTTGACTTTTTTTTTCTTTTTTAAATATTTCCCAAATTATGTTTAACAGAGCAAGGAAATTTTCACAGTATGTCTGATAATATTTTTTCTTTTGAAGAAAGTCTTGTTTGTTTTATTTCAGCTAGAATAAAAGCAGTTTTTGAATTCTTAAAATCTATATTAAGGTTAAAATTATTAGCCCCTTTAAGCGATTTTTTTTCTCTCGATAGTCTACAGAACAAACCATCATTTGGAGAGTCTGTAGTCATAACTTGGATAAAGTTGCTCAATTTATATGTTTTATTACTATATCTAATAATATATAAAGCTACAGCGCTGTGATATGTGATATAAATACGATGTGTATGTGTGTGTGAGTGTGGGCGCCCACATATTTTTATTCTATCCTTATCTATTTAAAAGAGACTCACAGATCAGGCAGACATTTAATTAACCACAGAACCAGCAATCTAAGATATCCACCTGGAATGGTAGCTTTAAGCATCAAACGTGTTGCTCGCAGGTGTGAATGTTGTCCAGAGCCTGAACTCAGCCGTTGACATTTCCTTCCCCGAGACATACTGTACTATCCCTCCCGGTGCCCTTAAAACCCACAGCCATTGACCTCATGTTGTCGGCTTCACCCCCTATTAATTAGGTTTTTAATTGGTGACCTTTGAGAGTCCAGCAAATGTGCAGAGAGAGAGAGAGAGAGAGAGAGAAAGAGAGACACTTCATCTCTGGCCCTGCATACCAGCAGCTCAGAGTGGAGCTTTCACAGCACTTTAATCTGCTTTTTTAAAGAGCTGCCGTCTTCCTCTCATTAGACACTGTGGCATTAGACTCGCTGTGTCCGGTCCAAGTGGATGAGGAGCCCTATTAGATCTTCAAAAAACCCTGCCATGTACCAAAAACCAGCAGCGCAAACGAGAAATTACTAAACTACAAGGACAATTCAGTAATCTGCCAAAAGCAACACAACAGCGGTCCCGCTGAGAAATCACTAGGCTCCAGACATTTAAGAAAGAGCTGAACATCTTCAGCAAGGGAATCTATGATTGGCTTAAACCACTGTTACATTCAAAAGTCACATCGAAACAAATAATGAAATGCAACCAACCATATAATAGCATAGCAGAGTTAGCATTGCAAAATAAACAGCTTATCAACTATTAATTGGATATTGTTTTCTCTGCACCATTTAAAATAATGGGTCTTCCAGTGTGTTTTCAGGGAAAAGGAATAGAAAAACAATTTTGGTTTAAAAAGAACCATCATTTCTTAGTGTCAAGAGTATTGCTTTGAACTTTTTTTTTTTTAATTAAGGACCATTCTGTCTAATGAAATGTTTACATGAATGTAAATATTCTCTTTATCAAAATATTAAAAGCCAATATATATCCTCTACTTTGAACAGTGTATCTTTTTCTGTTGATATCAAAGGCTACGTGCCCAACCAAACTTTTATTTTGCAGCAAATTCATCTGTAGTGACGCAGTGGCGCAGTAGGTAGTGCTGTCGCCTCACAGCAAGAAGGTCGCGGGTTTGAGCCTCGGCTGGGTCAGTTGGCAATTCTGTGTGGAGTTTGCATGTTCTCCCTGCGTTTGCGTGAGTTTCCTCCGGGTGCCCTATTCTTATGCCCCATTTAATGATACATACGTCTCCAAAACCCGACAGGTGGACAAATCTAAACTTGTTTATATTAAAACAAATATAAATATGCAAATAATAAATAATACTGCTGATAATAATAACATTATACAAATGCAAATGGTTATGAATAAACTGAAAACGCACATTAATCATTTTAGTCCTTTAATTTGTTTGATATGTAAAAGATATTTGTATATTGCTTTACATACTATGTGTATTAAGCAATGTGTAAGCTTTTGGACCCACATAGGTGCATAACTAAAGCACTCTGCGCTGGACTTTAGACCTGCTTTTAGATGGTCAATGGCGCAGTCTATTTCAGTTCCTCAAAATACCAACATGCCAACAATTCACCTTAACACACCTCCTTTCTAGACCAGCACACCCATAAGTCCACAAAGTAGTGCAAATGGAATTGCTATTTAAACAACATGGTGAAAAATGCGAAAATTAGTGTTGTGCTGGTCTGAAAATAGCAACAAATTGTGCAAAACATGTCTTGCGCCTTATTTCACTGGGTGTACTGACCTTATTCTTCAATACGGAAGTGCACACGTTTTTTCGATTGTTTTAGAACTTTCGATTGAATTTCCTATGAGAGAAATGACTAGGAATAATAATCGGCAGAAAACGGTCAATCTATTTGCTTTACAAACAAGTGTTTGCATGACTACACAAAGTAGAATAAATAATAAGAAAATATCAGTTTGCAACATCAAGCAGCAAAATGAGCTGTTTTTAACGTCTAAAAATGAATGGAAGTGAATGAGACTGGAAGTCTTGAGCCAAAATGATTCAAATGGCTGCGCCCGCTCGTCCGCGGAGATTAAGGTGAATAACAGGGCACTTTGTGGGTCTTCTGAACTCATCAAAATGTAGAAATCAATGATAAACCATTTCACACATATCCAATACATACAAATCCTCTCCTGTGGCCTCATAGGATAATAAATTAATTTGCATACTGTTTTTACCCCAATTTATAGAAAGGAAGGATGCCAATTTGGTGACACATTCCAATTGACAGTCGCCACCTATTGCCCTAACAATGTAATCAATATAAATATTGTTTAAAGCAAGAGTGAAATTTAGACAGTTTTCCCAGTACTTCAGTTAACGCTTGTTGTTTCATACTTATCCATAACAGCTCTGTATAAAGTCAAATGCAGATCTGAATAATTGCTGTGACTGCCCTTGTCAAATGTTTAATATGCACTGGCAAATCTGTATTATTACGCAATAACACCCAATTGATTTTTAAATCGAAATTAACTTCATCTTCTTTCAACAATAAATCATGCAGCTCTATCTAGAATACATTGCTGTATGCAATATTTGAAACAACTGCAGTGTTGAGTCTCCACTTGAAATGTAATATAATGCCAAAACACTTTAGGAAGAACTGAATTAAAACACAAACTGGCATCTCACCTGGGGGAAATGTCACAGCCCTGCTGCATGAAAGCTCCCAGTGAGAACCAGAGGCTGTTAAAGATGCCGAACTCGTTGGTTTGCTCCTGACTCTGCTGGTTCTGGTTTTGCTGGTTCTGACCCGGTTGGGCGGATGATGAGGACGGCTGGTTTGGGTTGTCCTCCGCTCCGTCCTCACAGTCATCTGCATGCCACTCATAGGGACTGAAGCGGCTGACCAGGAAAAGCACCACGCTCACGCCGATGTAAGCAAACACAATACACATCCAGATCTCATAGGCCAGAGGGTCCAGAAAGGAGAAGACGCCAGGCTTGGATTTGGTGGGCTTTTTGATCATGATGGAGATGCCGAGGCTCATAAATGGCTTGGAGAAATCAATCACTTCTTCTCTGACTAAGGTGATGGTCAGCGGGGCCACAGCTACATCAGCTTTCTGCAGGGACATGTGATGTTATTGCAATAAATACTTAATTGTTAGTCAATGAAATTACACATGAACCAGGAAATCTGGGACCATTCTTGGGTCAATTTCTTCATTGGGAGATTTTTCTTAATCTAAATGCATTTCCAGGAAGGTTTTTTTTTCAAACTCTGTTATTATAATATATATATATTCATGTTCATTTATAAACATTATAATAATGTACTAAAACATAATAGCATATCAAAACATAACATGTTAGCATCCAGCAAGAATGTTAAAACCTTTTGCTAACATACTAAAACATGCTAGCATTGTGTCAAAACAGATTAGTAAATAAAGCATGCCACCAAAGTTTTAAAATGTGCTAGCAACCTTTCTAGAACATGCTAGTGAGCTAATACATGTCAATAACATACTGAAACATACAAGCAAAGGGCTTCCAAAGTGTTAAAATGTGCTAGGAACTTTTTTAAAACACGCTAGTGTGCTCATACATGTCAGTAACATACTGAAACATGCGAACAAAGGGGTTTCAAAATGTTCAAATGTGCTAGTAACCTTTTTAAAACATGCTAGCGTGCTAAAACATGTTAGTAGCATATTGAAACATGCTAACAAAATGCTTTAACATGCCTAAAGCAACTATAAATAAACACTTGTTACCTAAAAATTCTTAAAAAGGTCTGGTTTAGCCTTCTCAAGCCAACATTACAGTTTGTCTTAAACATTGTGTGTAAAATTTACTGTGGCATTCATCCTGACCAATCTGATATTTTGTTGGGATATAACAAATGTAGTGAGAAAGTAAACACATCACTTACACCATAGACAAGCTCTCCTACCATCCCATTCCACATCATGGTCTCTGCATCTCTGGCTCCATATTTCCCATCAGCCACTATCTTGAGTATGTAGTGGTATCCCACGTGTTTGGCGATCTCTGCTGCCAGTTCCACACAATAACCTTCATACTTATCGTTTCCTGTGAAATGTTCGTGGTTCTTCTTCAGCATGACATATGGAGATTCCTAGTCAGCACACAATGGCAGAAAGCAATATATATTGAATGACATATATTTACTGTATGTTTGTTTACAGACCTATTGGGGATTCAAACATAAAAATGGAATGAATAACATTTATTTTCAATGCAAATCCATTGGTATTCAATTGGAAGTTCTGATATGTCATTTTACTTATGAGTGAATGACAACACCCCATTTTGGTGCCTACATCAAATTAAATTTACAAAATTAATTTTATTTACTTGTTGAAATTCATATTAAGTGTATACTTTAATGTTTAAAATAACTTTTGTAAACATAAATTGTCAAAATAAAGGAGAAAAAAAGATCCATCGTGACTCAAATTAACATATTAATGTAAATTTTAGACACATAAGAGAAACATACTGTATTTGTTTTGACCTGTATACCTACAAGTGATTATGATAAATTATAATTATGTAAAATTATATATTTTAAATGATTAAAAACATTTTCACAAATATCTAAAATGCTTAGTTTGAATGACAGAGGCAAAACAGTATGATTTCAAATGACAATTAATCATTTTTGATAAGGACTGCAATGTTATTCTTGGAGTGTTTTAAGATGTCAACAAAGGAGTCTTGTTCTAAATATATCTTACATGCTTTGTATGTAAACTTCTCTTACAATAAATTTGGTAACACTTTAGTAATTTTCATAATTAACTAGTGTTTTGTTACCTGATTTTTGTTAAGATATTGGTTGCTTATTTGTACTTATAAAGTGCATACTTGGCATGATCTTATTCTACACCACTAATATTACCTAAAGCTTAAATCCGGCAACACTTTATCTTGATGGCCCATTTGAGTATCAGTAGACTGTCTGCTTAATATCTGTTGATACTGCTGATTAACAGACATTTAATTGACTATAAGAAACTTTGCAAGTACATGTCGACTTACACTAACCCCAACTGCAACCTAACAGTCTACTTATAATATAACGAAAGTAAGTTGGCAAGTAGATGCAATGTAACTTAAATTCAACAAACAGACCATCAAAAAAAAAAGTGTGACCCTAAATCCTACTGTCACTCTTAATAACTATTAATAGGCAGCAAATTAGATGTAGTTAATTGAGGCAAAAGTCACAGTTAATGGTTTGTTCATAGCGAGACTTGTACCTTAAAACAAAGTGCGTACCCTTACATTTTAACTGTGTTTTAACTTCTGATTATCACTGTATAACACTATGATAGTCATTACTGATGCTTTACAATACTAATTTCTGAAATAGACACCCCATTGATTATTATATGAGCAGTTTTCATTTAATTCAGCAGACTCGCTGTAAGCATTATGGCAACCACTGTGGCATACAAGCCACAGTGAGAACCACAGTAGGCAACAGTTGACAAAGCACACAAGAGAGTGGTTTGTTACTTAGAACTCTGTGATTTTGACAGGTTTATTTTCAGATGCCTTTTCTTGAGAATCCAAGACGGACCTGGCAATCAGTCGTGTAGAAAGTGTAGGGTGATTCTATTTGTGGAAGGTCTGTAATATGAGTTAGCAGTTCAATTGTGATATTTCAGAAAGATTGGAAGAGATTACAGCACAAACTGCACCTGAGGCCCTGCTGACAGCTCACTCAGTAACAGGACTTTTCTAAGGAGCTCACAATGAAAAAAATCACATGAGAGAATAAGGAGGAGAAATAGAAAAATAGCGTAAGGTGACGTAAAGCGAAGTAATGAAAAGAACCTGTTGATGTGTCGTTTGAAACTGAACTCATGGTCAAACAGCTTCTCAAGAAAACAAGCCAGAGTTTGATGTTTGTGTTTTCCACGTGGTGCACAACTCTGACTAAGCTGAATAATTCAGTAGCACAAAATATTAAATAGATAAAGTTATGGGTACAATAAAAAATGTGTTTTTCTTTAATAAAGGAATGTAAGAAGATCATTTCAAACAGTTATCAGAATTCAAAACTTTAAGTCCGGAGACAAAAAGATAAAGTAAGTGACCACTGTTCCCTGGATTTACCATTAGCCCTTAAATAAAAAAGCAAACAAACAAATAAAATAAACAACGCACATATACACATTTCACATAAATACATACTGTATATGCATCTTGTTTTTTTTAATCCCACTATTACGGCAGCCGATTAGAATGTCATCACTCGATTGAATAGGCATTATCAGTGGTTATCAGCTGATCGATATGGGCCAGTAGGGGCCTTCTGTGCCTACTGGTATGCTCAGAAGGCTGTTGTCATCCATCCACATGGTTAATCAGCTATAGATTATATACAAACATACGGCTGTGACCGGAAGTTAACGAGAATTATTTATATTATTTATAAAATTTCCTGTTAATTGTATTTTATTAACATCTACCCCTACTCTAAACCGAATCGTCACAGTAATGTAAAAACATACCTGTATCTGGAGTTTTCTATATTAGTATAGCTGATTAACCACGAGAATTATTTATATTATTTATTAAATTTCCTTTAATTGTATTTTATTAATGTCTACCCTAAACCAAAGCGTCACAGTAATGCAAAAACAGATCTGGATCTGGAGTCTTCTCTATTAGCCATGTGGATGGATGATAACAACCTTCTGAGCCTACCATTAAGTCCCTACTGGTCCGTATCTATCTGCTGATAACCACTGATAATGCTTATTTAATTGTGTGATAACATTTGAAATAGGTCTGAAATCATTTAATATTATATATTGACCCATTGTAATGTTGTGTAAATAAATGCTCTAGCATTTTTATTTAATACAAATTTGGAATGAAATTTCATGCTTAAAAAGAAAAAAAGAAAAAAACTTTTTTTATAATTTAAATAATTATACTGTAGCACAGTCCCTGTTTTTCCACCCTCAAATGTAAGAACCCAGGCTTATTCTGAAAATGTACTGCTATATTTATTTATGGAGAGCACCAATTACGTCCCAGGAGGTATGATTTTTTGCAGTTTTGTTTTCGCAAATCCGATTGACCTGCCCACCCACCTCTCTAAACCCAACTGACAGTTTTAAAAAGCAATCCAGAAAAGAAAAGCCTCACCTGATTTTTACCATATTTTTTTTTAGATTTTATCACATTCTCACTCTATTATTTACTTGTTTATTTTCTGTATTGGCATCTGCTACCCACTCTCTGAAACCGTTCTTTGCCATACTCGAAACCCGTCGTCATGGTCAACTGCTTCCCAAGTCTCAAGTCCTCCGACGTTCATGACAAGCCACTGGACAAACTGTTTACAGCAGGAAAGCCATCAATGCACAGGAACAGCATCATACTGCCACATAGCGTCCATTTTAAAGACAAAATGCAGCCATACATACTTCTGGCTACATAATTCGCAATCTCCAGAAAAGTGTACAGGGCTACGTTTTCAGAATGAGTCTATGTTGAATGTTATAAATATGATGTAAAATGCTGTTATTATGCATCATAAGCTGGTATAAAAGAATGAGCATACACAGTTTTCACAAAATCATGTTTTTGCGATTAACATAAAGATGACATTTTCAAAACATGCTCTTTGAAATACATTTTCAGTCATGGTGATGTTGTGTAAATGAACATCCATGAGGCAAAAAATAAAAGTTTTTCCAGTTTTGTTGAAACGGTAGCATGAAAATGCCCCCTTAATCTCCAACAGGGACGCTTCCACTGTCAAGGCTCGCAAACCTCAAAGCCTCACCAACTGCCTGATTACTGCGTCATATCTGCAAATGCTTCAGCACGACAAAACTTTTGAACCCAGCTGTGCTGCAGTACATCTAAACAGACCTGAACAGTGGCACCGCATTTCCTTCTAATATAAACCTCTGAGATGGCCTACACGCTGTCTTTCAGAGAAACAGATCATTCTTTGGAGCACCCGTGGTGATGTGACTATTCCAAGCCGCTCTGATAAACAGTCTCTGTAGGACAACCAGCATAGCTCAGACTATTTCCTGCAATCCATCCCACTCCCTTGTGAGCGCTTAGCCCCTAACCCACACCGATGATCCATTACTGCTTTTTTTCCACATCAACTATTCCCCCCACGTTCTTCCATCGGGAGGCCAGTCCACTCACTCTGCCCTTTCTCTGGCTGGGCTAGTGATGGGCAGCCCACATATGAAAGGTTAATAAATGCCCTCTGAAGCCTAACTTGCGACAGAATCGCTAAAACGCAGGCTAAGCCCAACAATCTCTGCCCAGCAAGGATAAAGAAAAGGAAAATTAATCTTTTGTCCACTGCTGGCAATTCAATCCAAGGTTCCCCTTTATGTTTAAGATGAAAACACTGTGGCTGGAGGAGCAATAATGTCTCATTTACAGACTGAGGACAGAAAAGCCTTCATGCTTTTATCTGTACAGAGCAGCATTACGGTCATACTGAAGGATAAAAGCATGAAGGGGATACATCAAGTATTCTAAAATGGGTAGGCCATGTCTGAATCAAACGGCAACGTCCCACTTTCCCTCATGAAGCTAATATGGAAGTTACTGAAACTGCAATTCATCGAAATTCTGTAGGTCTGGATCCAAAAAAGAGCACATTTGTAATGACTCCAATGTTAAATGGGCAACTTTACAGCAAAAAAAAGAGGTGTTTACATCGTGGTATAAAAAATGAGGGCGGTGAATTTTTTTTATTACTCATCTGTTTCATTTATATTAAGTGTGCATAATTAAGGGTCTGGCCACTTGAAGGACAGCTAGGTCTTGCTGGTCACCATCACATCACCTCAGCTGATTCCAGCTGATTAGCTGCTGAACTCTGCATTGATATCGTATTTTTGTTTTATTTTATGTGACTTTACACAGTGAATTGCCTTTTGGAATTATTTCTTATAACTATCAGATAATATGCCATGTTGTGCACTTAATTGTGCTCACAAACCATTCAAGTGGCTTCCATTTCCCATATCTATACCATATCTATAAATCTTATATACCATATCTATAAATTTATTTGTTTTATTTAAGATTATTTATAATTTATAATTTTCTATAGAATTTGAATGCACTCCAGAATCTGACGGATTGATTAGCTGTAGGCTTTTGAACAGTCATCTGAAACGTTATCATACAGTGTTATGCCTGGATTTCATAAATAGCTTTACATTTACTAACACAGACTATATTTGAAATATTTGGCAGTAATTAGCATTTCCCTCCTGTACAAAGACATCTTAAGAACAATGCTGAGTGGCTCAATGTATTACAACAGTGTTTTTAAAAGACTAAACACTTTACTGATATAGTATACAACCAAGCACATGTGGTCAGAACACAAATGAATCACAGGTAATGAAGTATTAAGCGTTTCTCCCACAGAATAGCCTGTCTAAGCAAAATGCTATCAGGCATCTGTAGGTTACCCCTGGTCAGCACGATGACGCGTGAACAAAATGGCGATGGTTGGCCATGCCCACTTGTAGCTTCATTTGTGCTCCTCAGAAACCTATGGGACACGTCACGGATACTAAGTCCATATTTTTTAGTCTATGGTGTGAATTCCTTTATTCCTATATTCCTATATTTTCTTCTGACCAATGTTGAGGACAAAGCAGCTCATACTTTAAAGTAGTTACACTACAAGCAAGCTACACTGAATTATGAACTGTTTGAACAAATTGATACAGAGTCTGAAATGTCATAATGTTAATGGAAAGCCAAAGGACACAACACTTTCATTGTTACCTTAAGTGTCCATCACTGCTATCCAGCACGGTTTAAATCATACCCATCTGACACCTAACAATTTGTACCAGTAAACAAGTTCATTAAAGGAGCACTGGAAGGCTCCGTACTAGAACTTTTCACATTACACTGTAAGTAATGCCCCTATGAGACATCATTAAAATATGTTAGTTGAGTAAGTATTTACTGTTACTCTGAGAAGACCCAAATCTATATTTTCCTGTGGCCTAACAATATGTATCATTTCACAAATCTCACAGAACACATATTAAAAAACTGGATGACTAGTAACTTGCTACTAATAAATTCAGAAACAAACAAAAAAACTGAAGTTTGGAAGACCCAAAAAAAAAAATACTGCCCTATGCTTGACAGATGCTTTGTCGAAGAACTCTGTGTTGTTCAATATTAATTTAGAGGCTACATCTATAATGTTTGTAAAACTGTCTTTTTTCATTTAATATCTCTAAACTATGACATATGCTCTTAATGACTTCTAGACACATATTTTAGCAACAGCATACACATAAAATTCACAATCTGAAAATCCAAACCCCATAAGGGAGTGCTAAACTGCATTAATTAGGGAATCTGGAACTGGGAACAATTCCCAAAACAACATGGCCTCTATGCATATGTTAGTCTGTCTGTCTCTCTCTTCTTCTGAGGTTAACGCAGCCACTTGGAACCATTCCATATCCAGCCCAGATGGTAGACCTGCACTGAGGATGAGCTCTCCGTGGTCAGAAAAGACACTGATTAGACAAGGTCTAAGGACTGATCCTCTGCAAAAACTTCAGTGACGAGACAAATCCTCTACACAGTTCCCCATGGCCGGTTTCAATGCATCACATCTGGGAACAGTTGGGACCTCAAGCTCTACCAAGAATGACACCCATCACACTATTATGATAGTCCACTATTGCTGGCTAAATTCGTTGTTCAGTTGTTGGCCAAAGGAGAACTAATTTCTGAGTCAGCTGTGACCAGAAAGAGTTTGGGTTTCTTTCAACAGTCACCTTTTGGCATGGGGTCCTAGTGAATCACATAATTTAAAATTTCACATTGAACTGTACTGGATTATCATAAAACTGACTTTATAACACTTATGATGTCAGGATGTGAAGAAACAACAAGAGTATATACACTACTCACAAAAGGGATATTGTGAGGGACTTAATGGATGTCATACATATGGTGTTTGTTTCACTTCAGACATTTTTGGCATTGGGAGCCAATTGTATTAGGGTGAGACACATCTCATTTTGTGACAATACCAAGACAACCCTTTATAATGTGGCATCAATTTCAACATTCTGTGGGTATAAAAAGTATTGCATTGTCAAAGTATTGTCAGTATGTCATTAAAGTTCATCATTCAAATAGCCATGAATACACAATGTCACTTAACGGACGTGCAGCATCACCCGGCCATGGCGCACCTTTGGGTCGGTGGCAGGCAGTCAGCCAGATGTTGCTTGTGTCTCAAAGTGTCATCAGCAGACTTGCATTAAGACACAGAACTACTGGCAGAGTTCATGACAAACCCAGGAGTGTAGCCCCATGAGTGACAGACTGCAACGATGACCAGTACCTAAGGACCTGTGTACTCAGACATTGCCACACAGTTGCAGGTCCGTTTACGAGATGTGAGGAGTACTAGGGTTTCCTGACAAACCATTCGCAACCAACCCCATGCTTTGACTTGAATGCCAGACGAAAGTTGCAGGTGACTCCACTGACACCAAGCCACTGTCGTGAACATTTGCTGTGGGCACAAAACCATGTGACCTATGGTCTACCGTCCTATTCTTTGATAAGTGTCACCTTGCACAAAAATAATGGTGGTCAATGTTGCTGGAGAAGGCCACATGGGCGAGATGCTGAGGTCAACATGACCCTCAAAATTTGCTTTGGTGGAGGAGGTGCAACAGTCTGGGTTGGTATCACCAGTCAGCGCAAAACAGATTTGGTTATTGTTGATGGCTTAGTCATTGCACGTTCTTACCTCAGAGACATTATAGAACCCATTATCAACCCCCATTTCCGCCAGCAAACCCCCAACTTTCTGTTCAAGGATGATAATGCTGAAGCACATTGTGGCAGAATAGTCACAGCTCGACTTCAGGAAGTTGGAGTGCGTCATATGGTATGGCCATCAATGTCCCCTGACCTGAACCCCATAGAGCACGTCTGGGACCAGTTGAAGCAGAGACTGGATGATCGTACCTCACCCCCAAGTGACTTGGCAAAACCGAGTGTAGCACTCGTGGAAGAGTGGACCACATTGCCTCAGAACAACATCCTGAGGCTAGTGAGGAGCATGAGACGTTGCTGTCATTACGGCAAATGGTGGAAACACCCGCTACTGACATTGTCAATTTTTATTTTTTGGGGCTATCCTTATTATTGTCTTCATTTTTGGGGTAATACGTATTAAAATAATGAAAATGGTGTTTCTTCTCATACATTATTATTAATTTCATTTTTTATTTAAATTCAGAGCAAATAGGAAAAAAGCACTCATGTAAATAACAATATCTCTTATTGTATATAGTGTACAGTATATGGTCACACTAAGCTACAGTTCTCACTATTAACAAACTATTGACTATGAATTTTAGCTCAAAGAACTCTAAATTTGCTGCTTATTAATAGCTATAAGATAGAAGTTGGGTTTGGGTATTAGGGGTGTAAAATGAGATCAAGCGGAATGTCGTTTTTAAGGACTAATAAACCACCAATATCATAATAATAGTCAGGCAATAAACCACTAGTTTATAGTGAGAATTGATCCATTAACTGAAGTGTCACCAAACATCTTAATAATCCTAATTTTGTGAATGGTTGTATAACATTCATTTCCTTTTTGACCTGGGACAAGTTTCAACCAGTAATTCACATAAATGATATAAAGAAGACATACCAGAATAGTGGTAACAATATATGTGCGGTTCTGAAGTCCGTAAGTCTCATTACTTCCCGGGATGTAGGCCGCCGTGCTCACAAATTTCTCATCCTCATTCCAGTAACCCACCTGAGAAAAGATCAAATCAGGGACAGGAACTTGAGCATCATCAGAAACCTTTCTGAGAATTCCCACAGGAGACTATACATAAACTACAGTACTCATTTAGTTGGGCCAAAAGAAGCTGCTGAAACACTGACCATGCTGGAGCTTATAAAGTCTGTGAAGAAATCCATCTGAGAAGTGTGAAACAGTCTGTCATATCTAAAGGCTAATCCCTTTTGTGATATTTAAGTACTTACTTTCTTCGGTCCCGTCGGCCTGAGCTCCATCACACTGATAGAGTAGTTTGTCCTTCGTCCTTTCTCGTTAAACTGAATGTGTCCTGTTAAGCCTTCAATCCGAACCTAGTAAAAAAAAAAAAACACCCAGAAGATGTCTTTATTCAAACATAAGAAATGACAGAGGTCCTTCTTTCGTTACTTTGTTCCTCAAGTATTTCTCTCTAGTACATGTCTCTCAGTGCCTCTTCTGTGTGTACAGTACTGAATGTCTCCCAGGCCGCATGATGGAGTTAATTGACCGAGTTGAACATCAATCTCCACAGCCTCTCAGCAGATGGACCAAATTGCCTCAGTCCAGCACACATCAGACTCTCATCAGACACAGCCATGGGCATCTGTGATACAGAGCCTACCTCCACAAGAAGAATGCTACAAATTGACTTTACGACATCGATTGAACCTCTCCAGGCTTATATTTAGTGATGCACCGATGTTGATTTTTCACAGCTTTGATTGTTGATTTCTTTACAAGCAAATTGGCTGATTCTGATAAGGATTTCTGATTTATTTTTTATATAATTGTAATTAAGTTTTTACAATTTATAATTATTTTAGATTATATACTTTCAAAATATAGAGATAAAACATAATGATTAGTCTTTAGCTCTCCATTTCTGGCTTCTGTTATTGTTCCAGTCACTACAGTGTAGATTGTATGCAAGTCCGAAACATAAAGTTGTAGCTTAATTAAAAATTATATAAATAAAATGATAAATTAATGAAAATTTTAAATAGTATATGTAAGTCTGGTTGGCGATTGTGATTGGTTGTGCATTTAGAGCCCAAACACAACGATTTAGATTTTGGCACATTCCAACTTACATTTAAGTTAAACAAAGAAACATACAAGAAATATGGAGAAATATGAAGAAACTTCTGAAGAAACTGACATTTTATTAGTGGCGGGCAAAGCGAGGCTTCATGAAACACTGAAACAGTCGAAGCAAATGTGTCGAAGCTTCTAAACGTTTTCGAAACCTATCTGTGCAGTGAGATCTAGTGGTCATTTTTATGTATTCCTCTCAACAGCTTCAGAAAAGAAATAGTTACGCAAATTGAGGTATTAAACCCCACGTTGTAGAGTTGAGGTTTCAAGTGATTTAGTGGAGCGATAAGAGTTCCAGACTAGCATGCACAGATACTGTAGAGGGTTCGAATCCAGGGTGATGCTGCTATAGATGTTAGTTTTTAAATGCTCTGTTCTTGTTACGCATTTTGTTTTAACATTGGTCTGACATCCGAATTACTTTGTGAATAAATATTTATATAGTCTTGTTTTGGTCATAAAAAAATTAACATTATTAAAAAAAACATCAAGTCATAATTTCAGAGTATTTGTACAAGTTGGGATTTGAACTTGTGCCATTTGCAGCACAGTTAAGGCTGGCTGATTTGTACTTCTGTGTCAAGCGCATGCGTATGGTCCGGTGCAGCCTTCGCGCGATCACATAGCCCTCACCGTTGCTGACGCTAAACTCTATAAAAATATAACTAAACGTCAAAACAACACTTGCGCAAGCTCTGTGATTGGTCAGCTTGGTACCGGTGACGAGCGTGGGCAGTGCTGAGAGTCGTGGGCCCGATGAAGCGTCTGTTTACAAGTGTGGAATCCCGTGAAGGAGCTCCAGATGGAAAGTTTTGTTTTGTGTTTACCTTTATGATTAAAGATGCTGCTTGTCCGCCGGTTCCCGCCTCTGAATGAGCGAGTTTTAGCTACCTGTAGCGTTCAGAAAAAACTAAATACCCGTAAAGAAACTCGACACAGAGGTACATAAATACCTATGTCAGCTAGCGTTTTGGAAGTATTATTGTAGAGCAACACAAACAGCATGTAGAAGCATAAATGCATGACTACACGCAAGGCAGGCACCGGTGATCACGCCGATCATCCAATGCAGAATTATAAATCAACCTTTACTCTGTGCACAGGTTTTTCTGACCCTGTCAGTCAAACGCAGATTAGCAAGGTCTCATAACGCTTCTGAAATGACCGATGCTTTGAATCGCTTTAGTCATGTGACCTGGTGTTTCGAAACCCTTTAGTCACATGACCTGAGTGTTTTGAATCACCTTAGTCACGTGGCCTGGGTGTTTTAGATCATGCTTCGGTGAAGTGTTTCAAAACACTTGTGCTTCAGGATCGTGACACTGTGTTGAATTGTCAGATTCACGTGAGTCATCCCTACATTTTATAGGCTTCCATTAAAATCAGCATGAACCGAAAGCTTCAACAGTTTTTTTTTTTTCATATTGCAAAGCAGTTCCTAGAGAAACAAAATAACGAATGAGTAAACAGTGGGTTTGGTTTGTTTTTTTCTACTGTGAGCTGATGTAGTATGGATGTAGTATAGAAGGCATATCATTGAAATTTGAAATATGTAAATATTGGAAAAGGGTTTTTGGGAGAGATATTACAACCTAACACACATCTCCTCCTCACCTTTTCTGTTTGTTGCCATAACACAGTCAAAACTGACAGCTGGAGGGGTGTGGTTAAGTATGTTAACCACACCTAATACCTCAGACAGACCTAATCTGAGACTTTAACTAAAAACAAACAGGAAGTGCATTTTCAGATTTCAATTTTAGATTACAAAGGGCAAACAGTATTATTTTTTTCTTAATGACATGCACAGACAAATTGTTCACCACAAAACTAGCAATGTGAGCTAACAAAATCAATATGCTTAGTTTTGCCTTCAGTCAGATTTTGTTTCTACTCAATCTCGCATGCCAAATTCAGTCCTTAATGTTTAATCTTCACACGAGGTGAAGAGACAAACATCTGCTGAAGAAAACCAGGTGTTCTTTGCCTCACATATTTCTTTGTAAATATAACTTGTCATTTGGTGTTATGACCAGCATAAATGTTCATCGCCAAATGGCTTTGTTTATTATCTGCGATGTCACATTCGATTGCAATGGTCTTTTCGCTGAAACACTGTGAACTTTATGAGATAAAATCAAGGTCTAATTTGCTTATTAGGGTTTCATTTTGTGCACTCAGAATATATTAGAACAGGTGTCAGTCTTGCAGATGGCAAAGTTTATTGTTGGTGAGATTAAAAGAATGCCTTTGTCGAGTTGATACCTGTTGAAGCGCTCTCTGAATGTCGATGCCTTGGCCCCAGGGTGCCGGTGGGTTGGCCAGACATTCTCCAGCATTTCCGCGCCGAGATATATCTATCCTCTGCCTGCGGAGGTTCTGGAAAGCTGTGGACATGACTTTGACCCCATCATATGTGAGAGCTCCAGTGTACTGCATGGAGAATACAACAAGAAGGCAGAAACGCATTGAGAAGTACATTATTTATTGTGTGTGGAATACACCATAAATATTAGATTTTATATTTGATAAAATATTAAACGCCAACTAGTAAAGATGCAGACATATTTATATTGCATCACACCAATTAATTCTCATTCATTTGATTAATATAGCATATTCCATAAATATACTGAATGATGACTTTGTAATAGTATTAACTATTAAAGATATATACACATGTACGTATACAAACATAGCATATTTCCTTCATAATTTCTTTCTTAAAAGCATTCTAATAATGTTTATTGCACATTAAATTCTGTGATTGATTATTAACGTAACCCTTATGTTTGTCAGAATCAGTTCTTCACATGGCAAATAGTTTGAATGTAGTCCATTGAGCTTCTCACCTTCAGTCTTCGCTTGGGAACTTTGGCATCTTTATTGTCAAACTCCATCCACTGCTGAACTGTCCTACTGACATTGGGATCTGCGTAATTCACCAGCTGAAAGCCTGTTACATTCGCCTCACCCTTCTTAAACTCCGTCAGGTCAATGTCCAAAAATCCCTACCGACAACAGAGAATATGTTAACATGTTAACATAACATACTGTGATTTCACTTATGCTAAATCATACAGAGGTTCTCCACTGAACATAAGAATACAAATCTCAATGAAATGTCTGTCATAGGCTACACTAAAAAAATGATATTTGCTGCTTGTTCAAACTACTCATTTAAAATGAGCTGAAACAAAACAGTTTTTGATTTTTTTGTGGGCAAAACTTTCAAAACGTTCAATCCACTTAAATTTGTAAAAACCAATAAGCTAACTTCATTCCTTTATTTACATTACAAATTACTACTGGAAAATTGGAAAATTAATCTGATTACTTTACTAATTACTTCATGAGAAAAGTAATCAGATTACTAATTATTTTACTTTGTGGTTACTTTTAAAACATAAAAAATATACCTATAAAAATACAAAATAAACTGCAGCTCTTTCAGTAATTTAACATTTACTCAAAATCTTTATAATGGGTTGATCACAGCAGCTTGACATATTCAAAAGAACTACAGAGTTCATCCAAAACTTAAAATTCTATCAGCATTCACTTGATCCAGTCCAGTTTGTCTTTTTTTTTTTTAAAGAAGATATTTAGAAGAAAAATTTATGCCTGTAACCATTGACATCCATACTATGAAAAAGCACTGCAGTCTTTGGGTGTTCTGTGTTCTGTTTCTGAGGTAATTAGTCTGCCGAAATATGTATATTGCAAAGTATGAAGCCGATCGGTCAGTTCTTGTCACATGACTTGTGGTTTACAACTGAGTGCGCCTGTGAAATGAAAGCATGCACAATATGCGCTCCCAATATATGCGCGCACACAAAAGATATGTGAGTGGCTCTATAAGCAGCTATCGTACGATTTTCTTCACATTCAGAAGACACCTTGACTCCCAGTTCAATTTGGGATGCCGTGTTTCTGGGCGCCGTTGCCTTAGGTGAGTATTGTCATAAAATGCATTCTGTTCAAGTGCTTGAACAAGACAAATCGATTGTGTGAAACCCAGCATTTTTTTACAGTGTAAACTTAAAGGGAAAGCAATCTGTGCTAAAATGCAATGGAAAATCCCCTACGATTGTTAAAACTTCCAACATAAGACCTCGACAGGACATCAAGGGAGTCATTTTCGCATTAATGTTCAGGTGCAGAGAGAGAGCATGAGGCCGAGCCTGTGGAGTGCCGTCAAATGTAATGTAGGGTTTAAAACTATAATAGAAAGAATGGTTGGGTCAATCGCTTAATGAAAAAGGCTAATCCCTTTCATCCACTGAGGCTGGTTATCCAAGAAAGCTCGGTTGTTATCCGATGTGGTGCTGGAAAATGCCAAAGCTTTGAGTAGGAATTTGAAGAAAGAACAGCGGCACATCTTGAGAGTTTGCCGGAGGTCTATCTTTGATCCCACAGGCTCTATTTAGTAATTCAAGGTCTTTCCCCCAAATCCAATCAGCTGAAGTAAGCTGCCCCAGAGCAGCCCACACACACACCGTACCTGAGATCACAATGAACACAATCTAACCAGGGAATGTTTCACTTCTTGTAGTTTTATGTTTAGTTCCATAAGCTCACATAATTGTTATAGGACTATCAGAAAAAACCTGAAATTGTTTGGCTGGATTTACTGCATAGCAATTGCTGAACAACTTGATCTTGTTACTTGATGGTGGATTTGGTGAATAAGATTTTGAAAACAATAGGTTTAAGAATGTGTGTATTTGAGGCATTTATTGATACTAGGAAAACGTGACATGACATTGACCATAATTGCAAATTCATCTCAAATCAAACTGTTGCTCAAGAGTAATAAAATGTTTTATTTATATATTTCATAATTATTATTAAAAGATCAACAATATTTTATACTACTGAAGCAGTTAAACAGAGTTTGATGTTAATAAAGGTCCAAATATGTAAAAATGACTGTCAAAACGTTGCATTTAATGTCTGATTATATTTCTCAGTTTTATATATGTAACCCTTATAGCTGGTATACTCTCCCCAAATGTCTGTGTGTATTTGATGAGATGAATGAGGAGGACATCAAGACCATGGTTAAGTCAAGCAGAGCATCTATTGAGCTCCATTCCCCAATTAGTCACTCTCACAGGATAAAATAAATTACAAAATGTAATTTTCAGTAAAGTACATTATAAAACAAACAATTACACCCAATAGTGAGGGTGAGGCTGCAGCTAACATAGTAAGCTCTAATCGAGATGATAATCTACAATATATGATAGACAAATAAAAAATTGTATAGTCTATATTCAGAATATAAAGAAACAAACCATAAAATACACAACTAACTATATTCTATGACAACATTGTTCTTTAAATAACATTAATGGCTAATAACATAGACAAATTAACCAGATTTCACGAAAGCAGCAATAACCTTCACCGTTTTACTGTTTACAGCCCACAAACAATTTAATCTGCTCGTTAAATCTGACGTCACATGTTAGATACTGGGTCCAAACGCCAAAAGCAGGCAACTAATGGAACTAAAGCTGGGTACTGAAAGTATTCAGACTCGTGACTGTTCTTGAATGGCCAAGCCAGAGCTCTGACTTAATCCCACCTGAGCATTTCTGGAGAGACCTAAAAATGGCTGTCCACCAACATTTACCATTCAACCTGACAGAACTGGAGATGATCTGCAAGGACGAATGGCAGAGGATCCCCAAATCCAGGTGAAAAACTTGTGTCTTTCCCAAAAAGACTTATGGCTGCATTGGATCAAAAGGGTGCTTCTATTAAATACTGAGGGTATAAAGGGTCTGAATGCCTAGGACAATGTGATATTTCAGTTTTTCTTTTTTAATAAATTTGCAAAAAATGTCAACAATTCTGTCTTTTTCTGTCAATATGGGGTACTGTGTGTACATTAATGAGGGGGGAAAAAGAACTTAAACGTTTTCAGCAAATGGCTGCAATATAACAAAGAGTGAAAAATTTAAGGGGGTCTGAATAATTAACGTACCCACTCTATATGCTCTCATTGTGCTGTTATACTACTGAATATCATTATTGCAATGCTAACTTCCATGCCTAGGTTAGGATAATCAGTCTCTTTATAAAGATATTGGTGGCTTTAATGTGTGGTATGACAAAACCAGTGGTGTTTCTAGCTTAAATATATCTGTATCTGCATGTTTTTTTTTTTTTTTGCACCGTCTTCCTGTGCCGCCTCCAGCAACATGCGGCCCTGGGCGATCGCCCATATTGCCCATGCCTAAATCCGCCACTGGACAAAACAGAATTCACAAACACTAAACATACAGTCTCCCAATTGTGCACTATAAGGCTTGTTTACGTTTGACTCAGCACTGAATATGTTGTAATGTGTTTGTATCTGACTCAACTTTGAGTGTAATAGTCTTTGTCAGGCTGTAAGTGCGCTGATCTTTGATTTTTTTTCATGTCCCCTAACACGTTTGATCCCTCAGGAGCGTGTCCCTGCGTTCCCTGTGAACATCTGCTCCATCGGGCAGCGAACAAGATTCACTGCGCTGCTGACATGACCCCACGCTAGTGTCTTACCTCAGTTGCCCTCACACACACAAACTCGAGGGAGTTTTCGTCCTTTTGTTACTTGTCAGAAGCCTCAGAAGCGTGTGGGTGTACATTACGCTAGGCAGAGTAGTGTTTTATTTTTTTCATGGTGTCAGACTGTATGATAGAAATCTTAAGACATTTGTCGCATTTGACAGTGTCGACAGGGCAATCAATCATATCCTGTACTGACATCCTCGTTGACAGGACAAAAATGAAATGGCGCCATAGGCATGTCCCATATGCCAATGTTGACCCAAATCAGCGGCTTGTTCATTTAAATTCAGAGGGAGGGGCTGTCAACCTAAATATTATGGTGCCAACAACAATGAAAATATCTATCTATCTATCTATCTATCTATCTATCTATCTATCTATCTATCTATCTATCTATCTATCTATCTATCTATCTATCTATCTATCTATCTATCTATCTATCTATCTATCTATCTATCTATCTATCTATCTATCTATCTATCTGTCTGTCTATCTATCTATCTATCTATCTATCTATCTATCTATCTATCTATCTATCTATCTATCTATCTATGACCCCTTATGGGTAGTGTTTTATTTAAATGTGTTTTCCTGTTTTGTTTTGTTTTTTTCTAGGATGTTCGGCTTTCCCTTAAATTGGTGCTTCTGGATGCGGGAAGATTGCTGATGATCACTCAACATTTTTCTAAAATGTAGGGAAGTTTCATTTTATTATTATTATTTGTTTTGGTTTAAATGGGCTTTGTTTTTTATTTAAGATTTATAAGAAAAGTTAAGGATAGAGATTGTTTTGATCTCTTCTTTCCGTTTGACTTCTTTTGGCTTATACACTGGTTAAATTATTTTTATTTATTTTGGAATTTGCTCTTATGTTAACTATTGTTGTTTTAAATGTTATATGTTATGTTAGACATTTAGTTTACGTATGGGTTATTTTGATACCTGTTTGCACTTATTTTTTTCAATAATTTTTGTAACCTTTAAATAAATCTTTTTGCATTTTTTTATTCAATTTAGTTTGGTTCCCTTCATTTGTTGCGTGCTTGAGCTGGCACGTAACACAATGCTTTTGAAGACAATGAAGATATGCTTTTGCAACAATGAAGAGAAACATTTTTCCATCTATCCATTCATCAATCCATCGATCTATCTGGCTATCTATCTGACTATCCGTCCATCCGTCCGTCCATCCATCCATCCATCCATCCATCCATCCATCCATCCATCCATCCATCCATCCATCCATCCATCCATCCATCTAATGATTCACAGGTATTTTTTTGCTATGCTTTTAAATTGCATGTGCCACATCACTGGTTAAAACAGCAGATTCCTGTGAATTTTAACCTTGTTGGGAACATTTTGGCAAATGTTAAATGAACTAATCATTAAACTGATAACAGTTTTCTAGTGGTTTTTGAATATTGCAATACACACCTCAGGTTTTTAGTGACTAAGTGTCATTTACCACCCTCCCCATCATGTATTTATCAAAGTTAGACATTAACCTTCTGAGTATTCCTTGATCTATTCAATAACAATAAATAACTGTAAAAAATCTAACATTGTCTTCATGTTGATCTTTTGTAAATGTATAGGATCGCCTCTTATATGTAGCACTTATTCCCTCTCCTTTGGCTTATTCCGTTCTTTATTAGGGGCCACCACAGCAGAATGAACCATTAATTACTATTATACTGATGGAAACTCACATGTGATTTTAGGAATATCAGCAATAATTTGAAATGGTTAGACTGACATTACTGATGACAATTATTTGCAATTTGTGAAAAATATTCACACACTCTCTGCCATTACTCTCTTTACTTTTTACCATTCACCTATACCGCATGTATTTGGACTGTGGGGGAAATTGGAGCACTTGGTGGAAACCCAAACAAATAAGGCAGAACATGGAAACTCTGCTCAGAAGAGGACTCAAACAGAGACCTTCTTTCTGTGAGGTAATCACGCTAACCACTGAGCCACCGTATCGCCCATGTTTGCAATACTGTGCATGTTTGTAGAACAACAATAATTAAACATTTGATTCAGTAAGTGCAAGTCACTTTTATTCTTCTAGGTGAATATCTGACACTGAGAATGTATGATTTGTTTCACTCATAATTAATACAGGCTTTAGACAAAAGAAAATCATCAACAAAACTTGAGTGAACTGAATGGCTTTACTGAGGGGCAATTACTATATGCAATCAAATGTAAGTGTCACTGTCACTTGATGATGGATTTGATGAATAAGCTCATTCAAAATTCACATTTTAAAGATGATGAAAACAATTGTTTTGAGAAAATGTTTAAGATAATGAATAAATTATCAGAAGAGCTTTATGCAGTTTCAGCTGTTAGAGATCATTCTGTGTTAGATATAAAGGCTGAATATGTAATAAAGGTTGGAGAATTTAATGGTTAAAGCTAAATTCTAATATAATGCTCCTTTAAAATAGTTTATAAAACGTAAATGCATGAAAAACACTGCCAAGCCTGAAAACCCTGGCAAATTCTGACTTAAAGTTTTGGCTCAAATGTTAACAAAAAAGAAAAACAAACAAAATATTACACATTATACAAAATTTATATTGTCTTATAGTCTTTTGGGAAAAATTTCTAGCATATATAATATAATATAATATAATATAATATAATATAATATAATATAATATAATATAATATAATATAATATAATATAATAAATTATAATATAATATAATATATGTTTCCCAGAGATGGGTTGCGGCTGGAAGGGCATCCGCTGCATAAAACATCTGCTGGATAAGTTGGCGGTTCATTCCGCTGTGGCAACCCCGGATTAATAGAGGGACTAAGCCGAAAAGAAAAAAAAAATATATATATATATTATATATGGGCGACACGGTGGCGCAGTAGATAGTGCTGTCGCCTCACAACAAGAATGTTGCTGGTTCGAGCCTCGACTGAGTCAGTTGGCGTTTTTGTGTGGAGTTTTTTCAACACATTTCTAAACATAACAGTTTTAATAACTCATTTCTAATAACTGATTTATTTTATCTTTGTGTGATGTAGTGCAGCTGATATTGATATTGGAGTCAGTCCAAATGTGATGGTGCTGCGCAGCTGATTGACATTGACTTCATTCGTGCTGCGCAGCTGATTGACATTGACATCACTCAATCGGCATGTAGCACCGCCTTTTTTAAAGCCTGATTGGTTGTCCCTTGGGATGCGTCACGTCCGACTCTGACGCACTTTGTTTGGGTGTCCGTCTTCGCAGCTACAGGTAGAGGCATTGTGTTCGTTCTGATAATTTTTCATTTGCTTGAATGGGCCAACGTTAAGTTACTTTTGGCATTGTTATAGTGCATTGTGGCTGTGGCATTTTTCTGGGCTGGAGTGGCTGGACGACTGTTCATTGTTGCAGGTATGTGATAGTTTTTAATTGGCTGAGTAATGGGATTTGGCAGTATTTAACCTGCGTTTTTCATGCAGTAGAGATACTAAGTCCTGCACCTCGCTGTATTTGTATACCTGACCAACAAGTGCTCAAAGCATCCGCTTTGTGCACCCATTGGTAAGTGAGGCACTTATGATTAGTGTTATCATTTTAAAGGACCATATTAATGAGTTTTGTTTGTGCCTCTCTTTAGGATTCTCCCTTGTTCTCTCTTGATCCCTTTTCTCTCAATGTCTAAATCACTTTATTAGCCCTTGTTCCTCGCTATTGCCGTGGTTATTGGAGGTCGTCTGGGCGTGTGCTACTGCTGTTATTCCACGCTGCTAATACTAACGCCGGTGTCATTGGCTATCGTACAGACGCCACCAACACAGCTGTTTAAAGGGGACTGCCCATTTTGACCCGTGTGCTGCTTTGTGCTCCCCTTCATTTATTTGTTTGTTTAGGATGTATTGATTTGCGTTAACATTTTTGGTGCTCTGCTTTTTGTTTAGTGAAATTGTTTTTCGTTTAGTTATGCAGAGCATTTATTTGGTTTTTGTTATTTAGATTTCTTTTTTTATTATTATTATTATTATTATTATTATTATTTTGAGAGTCAATTGTTTTGATTCAGAGTGTGTGTGTGTATATGAGATGTTGTAATCACAGCTGTAGCTGTCTCAACCAGATCATAGAGTAGGTTTGTTAACCTGATTGACTCCTTTATTGATGTTAGTTATTTTCTGTTTATTTACTTTAATTTTGATTTATTTCAGGAATTGAGGTTTCTCCTCGGTGGATGACTGGTCCTTCCAACTGGTGGTGGTGCTTCTTTCCCGTGTGCTGTGAGACACTGAGTGCTTGATAGTGTAATTCGAGTGCACTGTGGTGTGCGTGTGCTGGGGTAAAGTCAGTCTGCTTGTATCCAGTCAGTGGGAACCTCAATCCTGTGTGTTTTTGATTTTGTTTATTTATTTTCCTTTTATGAAGGGGGAGTTTTTGATGTGCTTTTTAACAAATGAGTACAACCTTACATTTTCATTAAAATAAATATTTTTGTACTTTTTGTAATTACTCACGCCTCTGTGCCTTTTTGAGGGGAAACGAACCTGTGTGTCTTTTTCTAATAGAGTTATTTCCCTGGGTCACTCCCAGGGTGGCGTAGTCGGTTATTTTGATTCAAAGAGTTCTAACTCGTATCCATACCCTCGTCACATTCTGGCGTAGTCGGCAGGATTCCCCTCTTATTGTGTGCAGAGACGTGGGTTGTATTTTTTTCATTTCTGTAGGAACTGGATTGCGGCAGTCCCCTCTGGTGGGTCAATACAAGTTAATTTTTTCACGTGTACGTTTTAGTTCGTGGTTGTAGCGATGGAAGACGAATTACGTGAGTTAAGGGAGTTGGTAACTCAATTAAAAGCTGATAATGAGCGACTACGGCAAGAGCAGGTGCCAGCTGCAGTGCCGGGACCATCTAACATTTCTATTCCTGTTTCAGATCCTCCACTCATTGATGCTGGTCCCTCATCAACCGAACGATTTGTTTTCGTTCCTCGAGACCGTAGATGTCCAAAATTCAGTGGGCGGTCAGGAGTTGACATCAATGAGTGGGTGGAAGAAGCAGAGGCTTGCATGCGTCTTCGCCATTTGTCTTCAGCTGATCAGGCATTTTTCTTGTTTGATCACCTGGAGGGAGAGGCAAGAGAGGAAATTCGTTATAGGCCACAGAGTGAAAGGGAGGATCCAAAGCGAGTGATTCAGGTATTACGCGATTTATATGGCTGTACTAAGTCCTATGTAGCTCTTCAGGAGTCATTCTTTTCCAGAAGACAGCAGGAGGG
The DNA here is from genome assembly GCF_903798145.1 of Danio aesculapii. NCBI lineage: Eukaryota > Metazoa > Chordata > Actinopteri > Cypriniformes > Danionidae > Danio > Danio aesculapii. Next base: position 36,308,753 of record NC_079448.1, read on the forward strand.
GGAGACTCTGGTGGAGTTTTCCTTGGCCCTTATGAGCCTTCTGGAAAAGGTTAAAGGTCAGTCACCTCATGGCATGCCTAATGCAGAAACTTTACTGAGAGATCAGTTTGTGGAAAATGTTAATGATTGCACCCTTCGTCGTGAACTTAAGCAGTTTGTGCGCCGTCAACCTACTGCCACATTGGTTGACGCACGTGGTGAAGCACTTCGGTGGGAAAGAGAGGGCATGCCTGGGGGAGCGCGGGGCCGAAGTCAGTCTGTTCCATCAGCGTACGGTATTCAGTATGGGGTGCAGGGGAATCGGAGCGTTAGTAGTGGGGCAAAGTCTGAAATGACTGAATTGCGGGACATGTTGCTGAAGCAGCAACAGCAATTGAATCAATTGGCTCAAAGTATGACTCTGCTTCAGAATTGTTCGTCTAAATTGCCGCCACATAAAGTCAATCCTGTTATTTGCAGGAGATGTCGTCAGCCAGGCCATTTCGCTAGAAATTGTGATGGCGAGCGGATACCAGTCCGTGCACCATCAGCCTATATTGATTCTGCTGTAACAAGACGTGAACAGTCGTCCTCCAGCCAGCCGTCGGAAAACTAGTTCCCACCAAGTTACAGGGCCATAACTTGGTTGGGAAAAGGGTAGGCTCTAATGATTTTATGCCGTGTTTAATGTCTACTTGTCCAAAGCTCGTTGTATCTATGGGTGGGGTTCAGGTCCCTTGTTTGGTGGACACTGGCTCCATGGTGTCCACCATTACTGAAAGTTGTTTCATGACTAATTTTGGGCTTTGGGGTCAAGAACAGCTTAGATCATGTCATTGGTTACAGCTTCGAGCTGCAAATGGTCTTTCAATTCCTTATATTGGTTATTTGGAATTAGACATAGAGCTTTGTGGGCGAGTAGTTTCAGACTGTGGAGTGCTGGTTGTTAAGGATCCTCCTGGTGGCATGTGTGCACAAACACCTGGTGTAGTGGGTATGAATGTTTTAAGCCGCTGCTACCAGGAGTTATTCGGCCAGCATGGTACAGGCCTTTTTGATTTACCGGCAGTATCACAGGCCCCCAGTTTTATCATTCAGGCCTTACAAAATTGTCACCAAGCTGAAGTTCAGCCAGTTACAAATGCAGAGGGACAAGTCAGGGTGCGTGGACGTCGGGCGTGCCGCATCCCAGGTGGCACTGTAAAATTTGTTGCCACTACTTGTTCGGTGCAGTATTCGGGTAATGCCGTACTGTTTGAACCTCCAATTTCAGGTCTCCCTGCAGGTTTGCTGGCCTCTCCTGCGCTCCTAAAGATGGATGGTGGTACTGTTTATGTGCCTATAGTTAACGTGGGCACTATAGATGTGCTGTTGTATGCCAGAACTATTGTGGGCGTTGTAAGTAAGGTTAATGTGGTTACATTACCCCCAGAGGTCGTAGAGGTAAACATGGTTGCAGCTGAGGTAAGTGCACAGCCTTCTCCCTCTGTGCAGGAGCAAATAGCTACCTTAGACCTGTCAATACTGCCTGAAGTAGAACAAGGTAAGGTTAGGGCATTGCTGTTTAAGTATTTGCCAGTGTTTTCCAGTCACGATGGTGATTTGGGTTGTACAAACCTGATATCTCACGATATACCCTTGTTAGACGATATCCCTGTCCGGCAGCGGTTCAGGCGCATCCCTCCGTCTGAGTATGAGGTGGTAAAGGCACATATTAACCAACTGTTAGAGACCCAGGTCATTAGAGAAAGTTGCAGTCCTTATGCCTCGCCCATTGTTCTGGTTAAGAAAAAGGACGGTGGTCTGCGCATGTGCGTAGACTACCGTCGTTTGAATGCGAAGACCAGAAAGGATGCATTCCCTCTACCACGTATTGAGGAAACTTTGGACTCGCTGGCTGGGGCCTGTTGGTTTTCCACCATGGACCTAGCCAGTGGGTATAATCAGGTGCCTGTAACTGAGAAGGATAAGCCTAAGACTGCCTTCTGTACCCCTTTTGGTCTTTTTGAGTGGAATAGGATGGCGTTTGGGCTGTGTAATGCCCCAAGCACCTTCCAACGATTGATGGAACGGTTGTTTGGGGATCAACAGTGCCAATCCCTCCTCCTGTATTTGGATGATATTGTTGTCTTTTCCTCTTCTATAGATGAACATCTGGTGCGGATGGAGGTTGTCCTAAGCCGTCTGCAGAGGGAAGGGTTAAAGGCCAAATTATCCAAGTGTGCTTTCTTTCAAAGGGAAGTGCATTATTTGGGTCACGTTATTTCATCTGAGGGTGTTTCCACCGATCCACGTAAAGTGGAGGCCGTGGCCAACTGGCCTTGCCCGGCCAGTGTTACAGAATTGCGCTCGTTTTTGGGATTTGCTAGCTACTACCGCCGTTTTGTGGAGGGGTTTTCCAAGTTGGCTGCCCCTCTCCATAGGCTGGTGGCTCTACTGGCAAACCCAAAACATCGAAAGGGCAACGCCCATGACTTTGCGGCTTCTTGGTCTGCAGAATGTCAGAGTAGCTTTGAGGGGTTAAAAATGAAGTTAACTAGTGCTCCAGTGTTGGCTTACGCTGATTTTTCTCTGCCTTTTATTTTAGAGATTGATGCCAGTCAGGGAGGCTTGGGGGCAGTCCTCTCACAGGAACAACAGGGCAAGGTGCGTCCAATAGCGTATGGCAGCCGCAGTCTTAGGCCCACTGAGCGTAATCCATCTAATTATAGCTCAATGAAATTGGAGTTTTTGGCACTCAAGTGGTCCATGACTGAAAAGTTCAGGGAGTATTTGTTAGGCCAAAAATGTATTGTTTTCACTGATAATAACCCCCTTAGCTACCTGAATTCTGCCAAGTTAGGTGCAATGGAGCATCGTTGGGCTGCTCAATTGTCCGTATTTGACTTTGAAATAAAGTATAGATCGGGTAGGAGCAATCGTAACGCAGACGCTTTGTCCCGGCAGAACTTCTCAGGTACAGGAGAAGTACAAGACCGGTGTCCAGGAGTGGCTGTTCCAGTAGTGTTGCAGCAAACAGCCCCAGATGGATTGGTGACCCAGGTCAATCAGGTAACAGCCTTCCCCTGCCCCTCTGGCAGTGACATGGGTGCTCGACAGGTAGCAGACCCAGTCATTGGTGAGGTGTTGGTGTTTTGGAGGCGCAAGTTGCTCCCCACTTCGGAGGAGCGTAAGAAACTCTCTCGCTTGGCAGTCATCTTGCTTCGCCAATGGGGCCGCCTGGTTGAAATGGAAGGGGTGCTCTATCGGCGTGTGTTGCGCCCGGATGGCGGAGAGGAAGTTCTCCAAGTGTTACTACCAGCCCTCATGAAAGCTGAGGTCCTGACCCAGCTGCATCAGCAGCATGGACATCAGGGGGTTGAGCGTACTTCCCAGCTGGTTCGCCAGAGATGTTACTGGCCGGGTATGTTCGCTGACATTGCACGCTGGTGCCAGGAGTGTGAGCGGTGCCAGTGTGCTAAAGGCACCCCCTCAGCTCCCAGTAGTTACATGGGACATCTTATGGCTTCTCGGCCTAACGAGATTTTAGCTCTCGATTTCACCTTGTTGGAGCCCTCAAGGTCTGGCCTCGAAAATGTGTTGGTCATGACTGACATATTTACGAAGTACACCTTAGCTATACCTACTAGAGACCAGCGAGCCGAGACTGTAGCCCAGGTCCTTGTGGCTGAGTGGTTTTGTAAATTTGGTGTGCCAGGTCGCATCCACTCTGACCAAGGTCGTAATTTTGAGTCTACTCTTATTCGGCAGCTTTGTGGGTTGTATGGAGTCGTAAAGTCACATACAACTCCATACCACCCTGCTGGGAATGGCCAATGTGAGCGTTTTAATAGAACGTTACACGATCTTCTGCGTTCCCTTCCATATTCTAAAAAGAGTGATTGGCCATGCTGTCTCCCTCAGGTTCTCTTTGCGTACAACACTACTCCTCACCAGTCAACTGGGGAATCTCCTTACTATTTAATGTTTGGACAAGAACCTAGACTTCCTATTGATTTCCTCTTAGGTAGAGTTAGAGAGCCGTTAGCCGGCAGTGTTCATGGGTGGATTGTAGAACAGCAAGATCGGTTACAAGTCGCTTTTGAAGGTGCTCGTGAGAGATTGGGTGCCGCCGCTGACCGGCGGAAGGCCCGGCATGATCTCCAGGTAAGGGAAGCACCACTGAAGGAGGGTCAACTGGTTTACCTTCGCGATCATGGGGTGCGAGGTAGATGTAAAATCCAGGACCTGTGGAGCTCAGTGGTCTACCAAATCCTAAAAGCGCCTACTGAAAGTGGGGTAGTTTATACCATTGCCCCGGTTGCAGATCTGAGTAAAACCAAACATGTTCACAGATCCTTGCTGAAGGCCCAGCTTGGTCAGGATCGGCCTCCTAGTCTACCTGAACCTGCAAGGGGAGAGTGCATGCAGCCTTTGGATGAGGAGTGTGATGGAGATTTGCTGGTTCTAGTTCCCGAGACACCAGAGCTTAGAGGAAGGTCAAGGTCACAGGGTGCTGTTCCCCCTGTCCCTCGGGTTGTAGACGAGGTACTTGAGGGTCCAGCAACTGTGGGGACTTTGCAGCCGGAAGTTGTGCCCGCTGACCCTGTAAGAGCAGCAGAAACCGTGGTAAGGAGAACTGGGAGAAGTACAGCAGGTCAGCACTCTAACTTGCACCACCTTCCACGAGCTGTAGGTATAGGGACTGTGTCCAGTATAGTGAGTAACTCGTTTGGTACATTCTTCCGCCCTTGGAGTTAGACTCTTAGGTCAATTGTATGTTTGGTTCACCGTCGGGGCGACGTTGCAGAAATTGGGGGTGGAATGTGATGTAGTGCAGCTGATATTGATATTGGAGTCAGTCCAAATGTGATGGTGCTGCGCAGCTGATTGACATTGACTTCATTCGTGCTGCGCAGCTGATTGACATTGACATCACTCAATCGGCATGTAGCACCGCCTTTTTTAAAGCCTGATTGGTTGTCCCTTGGGATGCGTCACGTCCGACTCTGACGCACTTTGTTTGGGTGTCCGTCTTCGCAGCTACAGGTAGAGGCATTGTGTTCGTTCTGATAATTTTTCATTTGCTTGAATGGGCCAACGTTAAGTTACTTTTGGCATTGTTATAGTGCATTGTGGCTGTGGCATTTTTCTGGGCTGGAGTGGCTGGACGACTGTTCATTGTTGCAGGTATGTGATAGTTTTTAATTGGCTGAGTAATGGGATTTGGCAGTATTTAACCTGCGTTTTTCATGCAGTAGAGATACTAAGTCCTGCACCTCGCTGTATTTGTATACCTGCCCAACAAGTGCTCAAAGCATCCGCTTTGTGCACCCATTGGTAAGTGAGGCACTTATGATTAGTGTTATCATTTTAAAGGACCATATTAATGAGTTTTGTTTGTGCCTCTCTTTAGGATTCTCCCTTGTTCTCTCTTGATCCCTTTTCTCTCAATGTCTAAATCACTTTATTAGCCCTTGTTCCTCGCTATTGCCGTGGTTATTGGAGGTCGTCTGGGCGTGTGCTACTGCTGTTATTCCACGCTGCTAATACTAACGCCGGTGTCATTGGCTATCGTACAGACGCCACCAACACAGCTGTTTAAAGGGGACTGCCCATTTTGACCCGTGTGCTGCTTTGTGCTCCCCTTCATTTATTTGTTTGTTTAGGATGTATTGATTTGCGTTAACATTTTTTGTGCTCTGCTTTTTGTTTAGTGAAATTGTTTTTCGTTTAGTTATGCAGAGCATTTATTTGGTTTTTGTTATTTAGATTTCTTTTTTTATTATTATTATTATTATTATTATTATTTTGAGAGTCAATTGTTTTGATTCAGAGTGTGTGTGTGTATATGAGATGTTGTAATCACAGCTGTAGCTGTCTCAACCAGATCATAGAGTAGGTTTGTTAACCTGATTGACTCCTTTATTGATGTTAGTTATTTTCTGTTTATTTACTTTAATTTTGATTTATTTCAGGAATTGAGGTTTCTCCTCGGTGGATGACTGGTCCTTCCAACTGGTGGTGGTGCTTCTTTCCCGTGTGCTGTGAGACACTGAGTGCTTGATAGTGTAATTCGAGTGCACTGTGGTGTGCGTGTGCTGGGGTAAAGTCAGTCTGCTTGTATCCAGTCAGTGGGAACCTCAATCCTGTGTGTTTTTGATTTTTGTTTATTTATTTTCCTTTTATGAAGGGGGAGTTTTTGATGTGCTTTTTAACAAATGAGTACAACCTTACATTTTCATTAAAATAAATATTTTTGTACTTTTTGTAATTACTCACGCCTCTGTGCCTTTTTGAGGGGAAACGAACCTGTGTGTCTTTTTCTAATAGAGTTATTTCCCTGGGTCACTCCCAGGGTGGCGTAGTCGGTTATTTTGATTCAAAGAGTTCTAACTCGTATCCATACCCTCGTCACATTTGCCATGATGACAGTACATACTATTTTACTAGATATTTTTCAAGACACTTCTATACAGCTTAGTGACATTTAAAGGCTTAACTAGGTTAATTAGCATAACTAGGCAGGTCAGGGTAATTAGGCAAGTGATTGTATAACGATGGTTTGTTCTGTAGACTATCCAAAAAAATAAAAAATAGCTTAAAGGGGCTAATAATTTTGACCTTAAAATGTTTTTTAAAAAATTTAAAACTGTTTTTGTTCTGGCCGAAATAAAACAAATCAGTCCTTCTCCAGAGGAAAAAAACATTATCAGACATATTGTGAAAATGTCCTTGCTCTGTTAAACATCATTTGGGAAATATTTAAAAAAGAAAAAAAAATAATTCTGACTTCAACTGTATGTATGTATATATACATTTATATAATTATATATATTTCCCTCTAGATTATTTCTTCATTCATTTATTTAGGGTCATTCAGTTAATAAATGAATGACCCTAAGCATACCCTTGTGTTGCGACTCCCTGAACACCCTCAATCAAAGTGTGAAATCCCTTACCCAATATAATAGTCTCCCAACTGTAACCTAGTGTTCCACAGGGACAACTCAAAGTCTCCTGTAACGTCAAATCAATTTTTAGAGGGAAGTGCTATCACACAGCTGGCCTTTGGGCCGAAGGGTCACACAAGCCCGTTTCACAGCCTCATCACTCTCTATGGTGAGAGTGAACAAGACAATCAGAGACACACAGACTGTCTGCATCACTGCACATATTATGCCGGGCTGAAACCGAGCGCACACCTGTGACGCTTGTCATCACAAGCTCTCAAGTTTTAAATATACCACATTCTTTCCTCAGTCAAGATGACTAAAGTCTTTGGAGGCAATCAAGAGCTCATTCGCCAAACAACAGAGTGTTTATTCTAAATTAAAGGAGAAAACAAAGTCAAGCAGTTTGCAGAAAGAAGCTTTCACTGATTTCAAAAAGCGCAACGCTCATGAGGACTCTTCAGAAACTCTCATAAAGCTGTCACATCAAAAACAAATGCAGTTATTAAACTTTGCAGGAACAGAGATGTTCAGATGTGTTTTAAAGGGATAGTTCACATATAAAAATTCATATTTTGTCATCATTTGCTCACCCTCTACTTGTTCCAAACTTGTTTGAGTTTATTTTGTTGAACAGTGAAGAAGCAGCGGCCATTGGCTTAATTATTTTCTTGATCCTTCTATGGATGTTAATAACAGCTTTTTTTTACCAGCATTCTTCAAAATATATTGTGTTTTGTTAAACAGAAGAAAAAAATCCAAAAACATTTAGGGACTATCCCTTTCTACGTATATGCACTCCAAGGCTTAAAGTTTTGGGATGCATAGACTAACTAATAGACCACAGGTGATGACTTAAACTAAAATACCTAGTCTTAAATAAATATAATATGATATAATGTGAAAATATTCTATATTAATAATAAAATTTAAATGAAAATAAGAGCTAATTCATAATAATATTAAATGCCACAGTATAAAAATTGTTGAATCATTGTAAGGGGTTGCTAATTTGTTGCTTTGTGGTTGCTAAGAAGTGTTGGGTAGTTCCTAGGTGGTTGCTATTGGGGTCAGAAGCTAAGCGATCACTTCAATTTAATCAAATATTTCAACAGTGCTATAATCTACCAACAATAATAATAAACTGTTTAAATGTATGTTAATTATATCTTAAGAAAAGACAAACTCATTAAAAACCAGGGCTACTACCAAGCAAACACAAAACATCATTAGACGTTAATATTAGGTTAGATTTAGGGTGCCAGCGTCTAATCACAATGTTATTTTGACGTCTAATAACAACGTGAAATGACGTTGATATTTGATTGATTTTAGGTTGTGTTAGAAAGTGACCAAAATCCAACGTCGACCCAACATCTTAAACCAATGTAATATTGACCTCAAATACTGACATTTATTCGTCAGGTATGGCAACCAAAATCCAACGTCTGATACACGTCATATTGGTAGCGTCCACACATCGTCAAGCTGTAACATCATTAGACGTTTATGATTTGTTGTTTTTAGGTTGCGTTGGAAAGTAACCAAAATGCAACGCCTTTTGGATGTTGGACACTGACGTCAGCCTGACGTTGAGTTCTGACGTCAACCCGATTTTAATTTTCAAACAAAATGCTACGTCCGACAACATTGGGGTACAACGTCAATCTGACTTGACGTTGACGTCCTGTGCCTGCAGGGAATGTTGTGACAAATTGGTTAATTCACATGCAAAAATGTTGGCGATTGGTTACTGCATTCATAAACTCAACAAATTGGGTGCGATTGGATGTCCTATTCATCACTGAAAATAACAATCTGTCACTTATCATTCAGTCGCATATTTTACGTTAATTGCAAAAGCCATTAAATATTTAATTCATTTATTTTTAATGCCCTACATTTTCCATCTTCAGGTGCCAAAAGATTAACTGGATGTACTGCTTGCTTGCTGCCAGATGTATTAATTTAGCTAGTAAGCTATTATGGTTCAGGAGGAGCTAGTAAAACAATAGCACTGTTTACATTAGCAATAGCAACTGCATTGACATGTGAGCAGTTGGAGAGCCCAGATAAGGTAAACAGTGTGGTAGATGACCTGGTTAAACACACTTAGGGACTCGAGAGACTAAAACTAATGAAGAGAAGAGGGGAGGGAATGGGGGCAGAAGTCATTTAAGATGCCTCCGATTACAATGGCGATCTACTTTCTGAAGCGCTGCCACAGCTCTGATTGGCCATGTCGTACTTGTTTTTTTTTTCCTTTCAGTCAGCAGCATGTCTTCTGGCATTCCCTCTCATGTTGACTATCTGCTCTCATAGCAACAGTGACATCCTGTTTGCTGGAACAGGGCTCTGCTGATGATGTCCTTCACTTGTATGTGGCTGATAGAATTGATTTTTGTTTTTTGACGAATTTACTCAGCATTTGCCTGGCTTGTTCTTTCAGCGAAGGCTGATTATTCTCCATTTCAGGCGTAGGCGGTCCTCCCACTCCAGAACTACAGTGAGGGCTTTTGCCCATCTGATCCTACACAAACTCACTTTCAACAAAGATTGATTTAAGGATTGCAAGATTTTGGGTGAGACACCTGTGTACTCTTAATGCGTTTTAAAATCACGTTAGTTAAGCACAGGATTTAGGATTAAACACAGAACTACACAATGTGAATTACGGGGAAAGTGTCTCCTTAACCTGAACTGCTTTCATCTGCATTATAAAGATATTTCCCAAATATTAAAAAGCACATCTTTTTCAATTTATGGGTGTTTAAAACAATCACAATCATATTTTTTTGGACGTCTGATTCATTATTCAACAACTTAAACGGCAAATCTGTATCTACTGTAAATAAATGAAGAGTTTAGATGCAAATAAAACCTCTAAAAGCCATTTGATATTTTCTTCTAAAATTAACCTTTTTCTCCAACTCCTGTGTGTAAGCTCAGTAATTTTACATTTATAGTGATTACATTTATAGTTCTTTTCATTGATTTAAAGTGAAATAACAGAGCATTAACATACAGTAGGAGGCTGAGGAAAAATGCTCATTTTAGGAGAATATTTCAGATGACATTAGAGGTTTTTGCATCTGAACTCTTCAAATAGACCAGATCCCCAAAATTGAATTTAAATTCTATTTAAAAGCTCTTCATTTGATTCAGATTTCACTTTGAACTGGTTGTATAACAAATAATTTATTTTTATTTCAGTTACCATGTCCATTTTAAGAGTAATCACACAGCTCTTTTACATCAAGACTGAATCATTCACTCAATTTAAAAGATTTAGGGTAATGGTTCACATCTAAATTTTATCACTTGACCCCCCCACCCAAAAAAAAAAAAAAAAAAAAAAAAACTATATTTATATCCTGGTACAATGTAATTTGTCTTGTTGAACAAAGTCAATTAATTTTAATTCTTTTTGGTTTTTTTGTTTTTTGTTTACATTACATTACATTACTTTATATTATATTATATTATATTATATTATATTATATTATATTATATTATATTATATTATATTATATTATATTATATTATATTATATTATATTATATTATATTATATTATATTAAACGTGTGCAAAATAAAAAATAAAATAAAAAATAAAATTAAGTACAATTTATAAAATATAATATAATATAATATAATATAATATAATATAATATAATATAATATAATATAATATAATATAATATAATATAATATAATACAATACAAAATTTAATTAAAAATAAAATTATATAACAAATAAAATGACGGTGTCAGTGGTGTAGTGGTTAGTGTGTCGACACATGCACTCCGGTGCTCACAGCGACCTGAGTTCGATTCCCACCTCGCGGCCCTATGCTGATCCTTCCCCTCGCTCTGCTCCCCATCCTTCCCTGTCAATATTCTCTACTGTCCTATACAATAAAGGTGAAAACCCCTAAAAAAAATTAAATAAAATAAAGTAGTTATGCATCTTTAAATAAAAATTCTGGTTAAAAACCACTTTTCAGTCAATTCATTTCAATTAATTTTAATAACAGATATCTGGATTTCAGAAAAGAAAATGATTGATATTAAAATCAATACGTCCTTTTCCCTAGTCTCTCTTCTCTAATGTGCCTGTAGCAGGTGTCCGTATCGCCTGACTGAATGGATGGAGTTGTATCTTTTTCCGCTTGGTGTCCCTGTAAATGTGGTGCAGTGAGTTGGTGATGTTACTATAGAAACTAGCCTTCACCCAAAAGGCTTGGACACAGAGGGGAAGCTTAGATGGGCATCCACTCACTCACATACACACACACACACACACACACACACACACACACACACACACACACACACACACACACTCTCACTCGCATGTTCTCACATACAAACACTGTGTAAACAGAATTGAGCTCTCCGTCATAGGACACTGGGAGTAATTTGCTCACTTCTTTAAAAAAATTGCCCATTATGGAAATAGCAGGCAGTTGCAAATCTTTCCTTATTGCTTTGCCACCTTTATCATTTATCATTTACAATTACATCTAACAAACCGGCCAGACCGCTTTAATTTAAAATCCTCAGCAGTGTGCCGTCCAGGAACACAAGCAGCATATTAATGCCACGATTATCATCATTCCTCTTTGAAATCAATTTAGCCTCCATTCTCATACATCCAGCGCACCTATACAGACTGCAGAAATCACTTGTATTTTTTTTTCTTATCCACAGAACAGTTCTTCAGGCTATGTTTATGTAAGAGCTCATCCGTTAGTCATAGTGAGCGGCTTCTTATGATTGGCCAGTAGTGAAAATATGCAAATCAGCTGTAATATCAAGAGTAGCAGTGACATTTGAAAGCCTCATGCAGAGGATTAGTCATGCGATCTCTCATAGTGAACACTGTGTTTTTTAGCTTACCAGGTTCGCCAGGATGTAGTGGTAGCTCTTCACGTTCTTCCCCAGCTCGATGATCTGAAACAGACCAACAAATAAGGTGAGAAGTTACAGGATTCGTTTTGATGCACACAGGAATATAAAAGCATGTTAGTGTCAGTGAAAAGACAGATATGAATAAATCACACTATAATGTCATATTTTAAGAAAGACGTCAAAGATGGTGAAATATTCATGTATCGTCTCTGGAAAAATGTATTTATAATTTAATAATTACTGAAACGCTATCAAAAATTAAGAAATACATTTAGAAATCTAAATAAATAAATAAATAAATAAATAAATAAATAAATAATATTATTTTAAAGGAAGACCTGTCAAAGATGGTGAAAAATTCAGTTATGGTCTCTGGGGAAATTTATTTATTATTTAATAATTTCTGAAACGCCATAAAAAATTAAGAAATACATTTAGAAATGAAAACAAATTACTACTACTACTACTACTAATAATAATAATAATATTTTTAAGCATGACCTGTCAAAGATGGTGAAAAAGTCATGTATTGTCTATATATGGTCTCTGAGAAATTTTATTTATAACTTAATAATTACTGAAACACCATCAAAAAGTAAGAAATACATTTAGAAATTTTAACAAATAAATATTAATAATAATAATAATATTTATTATTATTATTATTATTATTATTATTATTATTATTATTATTATTATAAATAAACAAATGAATACATAAAACAACATTTTCATAATAAACTTCACTTAATGGCAACAACAACAACAATAATAATAATAGTAATAATAATAATAATAATAATAATAATAATAATAATAACAAATAATCATAATAATAATACGCAAATAAATACATAAAACAACACTTTTAAAATTACTTTTACTTGATGGCAATAATAATAATAATAATAATAATAATAATAATAATAATAATAATAATAATAATAATAATAATAATAATAATAAATACATAAAACAACACTTTCAAAATTTATTTTACTTAATGGTAATAAAAAAAATATATAATAATAATAGTAATCATCATCATCATAATCATAATAAATACACAAATAAATACATAAAACAACACTTTCAAAATTAATTTTACTTATTGACAACAACAACAACAACAACAACAACAACAACAACAACAACAACAATAATAAATACATACATAAAACAACATTTTCAAAATAAATTTTACTTAATGGCAATAATAATAATAATAATAATAATAATAATAATAATAATAATAATAATAATAATAATAATAATAATAATAATAATAATTCATTTCATTTTCTTTTCGGCTTAGTCCCTTTATTAATCTGGGGTCACCACAGCGGAATGAACCGCCAACTTATCTAGCATGTTTTTAGGCAGCGCATGCCCTTCCTGCCACAACCCATCTCTGGGAAACATCCATACACACTCACTCACACACATACACTACAGACAATTTAGCCTACCCAATTCACCTGTACCGCATGTCTTTGGAATGTGGGGGAAACTGGAGCACCCGGAGGAAACCCATGCGAACGCAGGGAGAACATGCAAACTCCATACAGAAATGCCAACTGACCCAGCCGAAGCTCGAACCAGCGACCTTCTTGCTGTGAGGCGACAGCACTACCTACTGTGCCACTGCGTTGCTGAATAATAATAATAATAAAAAATAAAATAATAATAATAATAATAATAATAATAATATTGTCATGACTCTCTCACAAAGGCGCAGGATCGCAGGAGTTATCAAAACACGAATATTTATTAACAATGCAACTTAAGCAGGAACAGTGTAATTCAATACCGGACAAGGTACTAAACAAACTCTGTAAAACTGATTACATACAGAGGAGAGACGCAGGTGAAACTCATGAAACAAACGTCAGGTGGGAAAACTGAACAAAGGAATTACATGACCAAAACATAAGCACATGGAACACAACAACACAGAACATATATTAAATACACAAATAAAATAAATAAAACAACACTTTCAAAATTAATATTACTCAACGGCTAAAATTGTTAACAACAACAACAACAACAACAACAATAATAATAATAATAATAATAATAATAATAATTTTATAATAGTATTAAAGTTTTATTTTATTTTTTATTTTTTTCACAATTTATTTTTATTGACTATTTAATTTTTTTAGGTCTTTACCTCAATCCGTACAAAACAAACTTAAGGTTTTGATTCCTTGCAAATGCGTAAACGGGCACAATTTATGCCATCAATGCAGAGCAAATCAGTTTGGATAAAAGCATCTGCCAAATGCAAGAAACATGTAACATTTAAATAATAACAACAACAATGGCATTTTCAATAGCGCACACCCACCAAATCGCCACAAATTGACAACAATCGCGGGCTTTCATCTTTATATTGACTTCAGGGTATTTCAGAATGAAGACGGCTATGTTTTCAGAGCAACAAAGAAGAAAGGAATGAAGAATTGTGATGTAGGTTTTCTTTTGTGTGGCTATAGAGATAACAAAGCCTCTGCAGGCATGAAGAGCACAACAGTGAAGAAAAACAATGAGTCATGCGCTGACGGAGGAGGAACACATTAGCAGTTGTGTTGGCTACACTACACTGGCCGAGGGCCACAGTTTTAACCTGTGTGAATGGACGTCAGTGCGTAGAGCGCAAAGTCAATGCCCACCCAAGACACCATTAACACCATTGAACTGTTACATTGGTCTGCTCCAATTAAAGCCAATTAAAGCCAGTTAAAGAATGTAGCAGGAGAATTTTGAAATGACAACAAGCACGCATGAAAATTATTCTGTGAGCAAACGGCATGTAGGTAGTTGTTCGCTGAAGCTGTGAAAGCTGACATTACTGTAGCTTGTGGTCATGACAGACAGTAGCATTAGTTATTAATGGTGAACCCAGTAAGTTTTCAACCGGCAGGCCAGCCCAGGGCATAGAACAATACGGACAAGGACACAGCTTTTTTTGTATGGCAGTGCTGAAATTCCAAAGACATTCTTTTGTAAAACTTAGAATAGACTGGTGGAGGATCTTCCTTGAACTTTCATCATAAATATTTCCACAACAAATGTTTATTAATAAAGTGAAGGAAATGACTTTAAGAATTGAAAATAATTTTCAGAAAAAAAGCCTTTTGTGCTCCTCATATGCTTAATCCAAGATTAAAGACACCAAAATCTGCATTAAAAGCCCTTTTCAGACTCTTTTCAGACTTCAGACATTAGATAGATTATTTTAGGGATGCACTAAATTTAGGATTTTGGCCGAACACAATAAAACTATAAATAAACATTAAAGGGCTATGCTGTGCCACACTCCACAGAAGAGTCCAGCTCTCTGGTTTCACCCTTTCTTTAGCCGTAATCACTGCAGAGTGTGAAGCAGCTTTTACACTGGATGCAAAAAGCTCTGCGCTATGAAATCCATTTATTTTTAATGACAACTTTCAACTCGTTCACTGTCAGTAAAATGTGTTTTTTTTTATGAATTAGTTTTTGTTAATCATTGTAATTAAATACTTACAAAATTATAGGTCACACTTTATTTTGATGGTCCGTTTTGTTTTTGTTTTTTTTAAGTTACATTGCATCTACATACCAACTAATTCTCTATAGTATATAAGTAGACTGTTAGGTTGGGGTTAGTGTAAGTTGACATGTACTTGCAAAGTTTCTTATAGTCAGTTAAATGTCTGTTTAGCAGCAGTATCAACAGATATTAAGCAGACAGTCTACTAAAACCCAAATGGACCATCAAAATAAAGTGTTACCAAATTATATTATTTATTAAATTATTATTACAAAGAATCAAGAATTTTCAGTTTTGGTACAGAATTGTCATTTCGGTTCCCCAAGTGAAGTTTGATAAGTGAGGTTTATTTACAAACTAATTTCGAGAGGATCACGTGCTTATGATTTAACACAGCTGGTCTCGCATTAGCTAATCATGATCTTCCAATCATATGATTCCTAAGTTACTATAAATAACCACAGTCTTCAGTCCACATTTATTTCCGTCTGGAAGAAATCCCCCTTCCTCCCCATTCTCCTCCTTTACCATAGATCGGGCGGCACGGCAACCCAGTGGTTAGCACTGTTAGCCCCACAGCATGAACAATGCCGGCCCTGGTCCCTGCCAGGCCGGTGGGTGTTTCTGAGAGGAGTCTGTATATTCTCCCCGTATCCGGTTTCCTCCCACCATCCAAAGATATACATAACGCATAACAGATTTAGCAAATCAGGCACTTGTCTAGCTCCCTTCTTTCTCAAGTGTTCCCTTAGCTACTGCAGCTATGGAGTTATTGAGATCCACCTGAGCTCAAGCTCCCCTCTCGCTCTGCAAACGGGAGGGAGCCCTGGGCCCAAGGATCCCTTGAGCTCTGGGCTCTCTCCCAGGACAGCATGCCAAACAAGCTTTTGTTAGATCATCAGCTAAATGTGAACTCTTGAAACTAATTTCAAAAGGAGCATGTGAAAGGATAAATAAATAAGAAATACAATGAATAGCCCACTTTACGTTACTTGCCTTAATTTCGTTTTTGGAAAAATCCCCCCAACTACCCCATCTCCCCCCTTTATTCCCTTCTTTACAGGGGGGAGCTCTCAAGAACTACCTGATCTCGGACTCCCTTACATGTTGACTGACCAGGCAGGAGCCCAGGGCTCAATTATCTCAGCGCTCAGGGTTTTCTCCCGGGACAGCATGCCAAACCTCCTATTAGTATCAAGCAATATCTAAATGTGAACTCTTGAATTCCTCTTAAAATTACTGGATTTCGCTTGTGGGAAAATGTGACCACATCTTAAATTGACAGTTCAACTCAAAATGTAAAATTGTTGTTAATTTACTCATAGATGATAAAGATGCTGACATTTGTGTTCGCACATACATGCCATTATGCCACACGAAGCTCAAGCCCCACATTGTCACAAACATGATCAGGATTGTGTAATAAAAGTAACAATGTAGTAGCAAATGCTTAGTTTTGTTGCACAGATTGATTATTTCACTTTTGAAGACCTCACTGTATCGTATTCCTTTTGTTCTGTCTGCATTAGGCATGAGCCGGTATAAGATTCTCATGGTGTGATAACCTTGGATAAAAAAATCCCAGTTTCATGGTATTGTGATTAATGCTTTAAAATATGATGTTTTTAAATGTCTGGGTAAAAACAAAAAACTTTTTCCCCTTTGAACACTATATATTTTATTTTGGGAAACATTTATAATATTTTGGAGCAGTAAACATGTCAGTCTAAATGATTCAAATGAATCATTGACTTCTGCTGTCCTAATTTGTTTCAAAAACACAGATTTCTTTACAATGTAAAACAGCATCTTTGGATATCTTTTCTGCTGGAGATACTGTTGTCCTAAAAAAAACGTACATAAAAATCTTACACATACCTTAGAAACCTTATAGCAGACAATTTTGGCAATTTTAAAACCTTGACTTTCCAAACCATGATATACCTTGAAAACGGTTATCGTTCCATGCCTAGCCTGAATATTGTGTTATTTTGATACTAATGCAGCCATTGACTTGCATTTTATGAATCATCAATACAACCAAATTATCTGCTAATAATCTTCTTGAATATTCTGCTAAAGAAGTCACTTTTCGATGACTTAACGGTAAGCAAATTAGCGAATTTTTGGGTGAACTATCTAATTGAGCTTTCAGGTGATGTATCTGATAGTATCTTACTAAAGCTGCGGTCACACTTTTCCTCCCATCGACTTCCATTCATACGCACGCGAATGCATCAGACCGGAAACGCAGGGTCATGCGTTAAGTTTCGCAGCTCGCTGCGGTGCAAAGTTCAAGCTTGGTGAACTCTGACCTGCGAAATCGCATTACTTGACTGCGTGAGACCAATTGAGGATTAAAACAAGACCTCTCTGGACAGAAATGTAAAATATTGAGCAATCGTTGGCTTTTTTAAATGTCTAATTATCTTATTTAATCCCGCCCCTTTTCGTAGCGCCGCACGACAGAATTTCGCACCCACAAAGCCCAGTGTGACCGTAGCTTTAGATGACATAAAATTTGCAGCAGAAGCACATCTTGTAAAATTGACATCATTTGCTGATGGTGTACGCTCATCTTTGACATTAAAAAGCAATCTAGAAATAAAACTGTCCCCTTTTTTGGGGATACTGCTTGCCACTGATTTGAAAAAGCTAGTAGAAATAATGATGTGATATATAAAGCTGCAGCCTAGAATTAAATATCTTTGTCAGTCTACTGGGTTCTAAAAAAAAAGGGAAAATATTTCTCAACTAAAACCTTGCATGCTAAGAGAGCAGTTTTTCCTCAATTAAACTGCCTGGCCTCTGGTGTAAGTGAAAGAGTGTGAATCAAAGTATGGGGAAAATTACACCAATGTTGTTTTACGGTGTGATTTGCGGACGCGTGATGATGGATGATAGCTTTCAAAGAGGAAAATTTTTTGTCTAGACGTGCTGTGCAAATTGCTACCAAATGATGCAATGGCCTAAACTGCGGGGAATGTGCTATCAATAACACAACATGGCCTGTCGAGGGTCTTCGGTTTGAGTCATGAAATAGAGGAAAGGAAAGAAAGAGAAGAAAAGGCACGCTCTCATTAATTACAGTAACAGGACGCTTCCTCCTCCTCCAGGCAGCGGAGAAAGGTGACAGGGAAAGTGACGCGTCACTATGGCTCCACTGCCAACCCCAAATGTCAGCTCAGTGTTATTTATCTGCTCTGTCCTTGGCGCTCTATGAGAGAGAGAAAGAGAGAGAGAGAGAGAGAGAGAGAGAGAGAGAGAGAGAGAGAGAGAGAGAGAGAGAGAGAGCGCATCCCTGTGCCTGTTGCATTGGTCACCCTATCTGATAAGAGCGGTCACAGTCTTCAGTACTCCAGCGCTGAACTGCACTTTAAGTTGAGTCATCTGAGCCTGCAGATGCTTTCTGATGTATATTCATAATGGCAAGGATATTAGCAGCCTTAATGATGACTAACTAGCTGTCCTAATTGAAAGACATGCTTAGGTGGTTTACAACTGTGGTAATTAGGGATAGCAGGCGTAATTAGAAATAGTAACAACTACAAGTGGCCGAATTGACCCCCAGTGTTTGATATTGATGATGTTCTGTATGTTTTATCAGCCCTCATTTTTAAGATGAAAAAATAACAATAGTCTCATTTTTGGCTACAGGCCAATCAAATAAATTCCAGCTTAATTCTCCAGTTTTTAATGGTCAGAGTGTGAATATGTGTTTTCATTTTATTTTATTTGCAAAAAATGTTAAAGAATCAATAGTATTTTTTGTCAAAATTTGCCAATTGTCAAATTATTGAGTCATTTATGAGGTTTGTGCAATTCATAACTATGCCACAATGCAACAATATTTTAAATTATACAACATTTTGCCAGTTTACAGTTTTAAACATATTATGCCAAAGATGAAGACATGCTGGCTAATCAGAAGCCTCAAAAAAGGATTATTATTGATTACAGTTGGCTGTCAACAAGTACCGTTATTAGAGTTATTAGGAGACGTGTTTTGATTTAGGTCAACCACATCAGATACAATACAAAGGAAATTATGACATGGACAAGGCAAAAACTTGCTACAGGACTACACAGACCCCAATGCTTAAAATCTCCACCCTGACAGGAGTTTTCTACAAGATTTGCTTTCAGTGACTCGATACATCATTTGGATGTAACAAAGCCTCAGATGTGTGTCTACACTGTAAAAAAATCCTGGTTGCCTTACATTTTTAAGTTGAATCAAATTAAAGTTATGGGTTCATTGAGCTTATATTATGTTAAACTGACTTAAAGCAGCTTGTGTAACTTATAAAATTCAGTTAGAACATGATTAACTTGGTTACAATGAACTAAAACATGTGTCAGGATTAATTGATCATATAATTTTTTACAGTGTATGTTCTCAAAACTTCATAATATATCACAGATTATTCCTTCTTATTTATTATGCAATGTCTATATGGTTAAAGTGAAAACTGATGTTTATATGTCTTTAAATGCAAATGAGCTGCTGCTCCTCGCCCCCTTTCCCAGATTATGATGGTGGCTTTACATCTTGTACCTTTTTGTGCTCAAACTGCAAATACGTGTACTAAAGGAAATACAACAAAACAAAAGACCCCCTTAATTAAAAAAATAAAAAAATAAATAAAATTACCATTACAATACCCTCCACCAAAAAAGACTGGTTCCCCAGTGTTTAAGAAAGAAAATTCTCATTTTGGATCCAGAATTTGAATCCCAAGCACTCAAGAGAATGTACTGGAAGCCAATTACCTTCTTCAGAATGGAGGTGAGTCTCTCCAGCTCGCAATCGATGATGATCTGGCCCTCCTTCTTTTTGTCCAGATCCTGGAACACTTTGAGAAAGGACGCCTCTGTCATTGTCTCCACGTTCACAGAGGTCACCAGCCAGTTATGTTCTGCTGCTGTGTCCAGAACCTTCTGCAGAACAGACAGTCCTGAAATACAAACGAAGAGGAAAAAATTAGTTTGGCACAGCTTGAGGTAAAAGTTGAGGTAATTAATTGCATTAATTGTTTTAAGTATAAATGTCATTTTTGTTATTTATTTTATAGAGTATTAAGAAGCAAGTGGACAAAGCTTTTCTGCATCAAGGTTATAATAATTTTGGATTTTTCATTAGTTTTAGTTTTTTTTTTCGTCTTTTTGTTTTTAAATTCAGTTAGTTTTATTTACTTTTTAGAGGCAGATTTATTAGTTTTTATATTTTGAAATTGCTTAGTTTTATTTTAGTTTTATTAGTTTCAGTATTAGTGTTTGTTAGGTGCAAGATACAAAATCATCAGAATAAATGTTGTATAATAAAAACTCAACCAAAGACACAAGAACACTACCATCTATCACTATCATCTACCCATCCTCTAAATTCAAATACAACAGCCAACAAGATAGCAGTCTTAAGTAAAATATGTGTTCAAGGCTGCTTCTGAGGTTAAATACACAGTAGTGATGAAAAGTTTGGATCCTTAACGCGAACCGGATGTTTGAACTTAACATTTTAAAAATATGTAGCAAGCAATCATAATTTCCGTCAGTTAAAACATTACGACTTTCTGTTGTGAAATATGTTATGAACTTATGTTTTGCCAGATCCTCTCATTTAAGCCCTCGGTTTACCTGCACTGCAGTTGTTCAAGTTTAGTTCAGTCACAGCAGGCTGTCATGTACTGTTTGTGTTCGGTTCACCATCTGCTGAATCATGCATGTGCAGTATTATCAGTTCACGGTTCTCAAATCTGATCTCAGTGTACTGTTCTACTGAATAACTCAGTATATATTGGATTATTTGGAGATAGGCAAGTAAAAGGTAAGTTGTTTGTGGATAACTGTTTAACATTACTGGAGACGCGAATCGTTTTAAATGATTCAGTCCAATTTGGTAATTTAATTCAACCGGTTCACTTAGAAGATCTGATTCGACAAAAAGAACGATTCGATCATGATCGCTTAAAACAGAAATAAAACCTATTATTGGGCATGAATGTGTTAAATTAATACTTTTAAGTGTCATGGTGTCATGTCCTGTCTTGTTTTTGTTGTGGGAGCAACAGCGAGGATGACTGAAGGAGGACCGGCTTGATCTGGCCAATGGCATCAGGATTACAGACTCTGAGGTGCCGTACAGGTCAAACACCTGGCAGCACGAAGCAAAAAGATTTACTTCTAAAAGGCTTAAAGTCTGTATTAAATCCATTTACAAAGAGGAAAATGAAATGAACATTTTTGCTATAATTTTAGTTTTGTATGTACAGAATACAGTTTCAGTTTTCAACAAGGGACTTGTTTTTATATTTATTTCAGTTAACAAAAATGTTTTTTCAATTCTAGTTTTTGTTTTTTTCGTTCATTTTCATTAACTATAATAACCTTGTTCTGCATTTAGATCCACTTTTGGTCATTTTCCAAAGAAGTCGAAAACACATTTGACTGGATTGCTTTCTCTCCTTTAAAGACATCGTTTCAGTTTGAAAGTGGAAAATGTAAAAAGCAGTGTTCTCTTACCAGTCTCAACACAAATCGAGAGCATTTAGTGGAGTTTTGAGCCTTTCAGAGCAGAAATGAAAGCTGCTGCTCTCTGTATCATTTTCGCTATATTCTATTTCTCAATGTTAGATTTGGAAATTGGAAATAAATTATACAAAAGCACTGGAAAATGCCTTCACCTAACACTGACTGTGCATTACAGTACTGAACACTTCATAAAATGGGCAACACAAATTAATTAACAATCCAATGTACAATACTGGTCTAAACAATCCATTTGTGCAATATTCTTTCCTTAACGTAATTGTTACATCAAATCATTCATAATTTGATATTCAAACTATGCAGATGATGTCTATGCCCTTTGTGTTTTTGTTCAGTAATATTAACTTTGATATGTCTTGTATTACTTTGCAAATGTTGTAATGTTTATGCATATTTGTAAACCTAATGTTTGCACTTAATTACATTGTAACTGTACAATGACAATAAAGATTCTATTTTATTCAAATCTGTTACGTTCTACTTTATTCTATTCTGTTCTGTTCTATTCTAAACTGTTCTGTTCTATTCTATTCAATTCTATTATATTATATTCTAATCTGTTCTGTTTTATTCTATTCTATTCTAATCTGTTCTATTCTATTCTATTCTATTCTATTCTATTCTATTCTATTCTATTTTAATCTGTTCTGTTCTATTCTAATATGTTCTATTCCATTCTATTCTGTTCTAATCTATTCTGTTCTATTCAATTCTATTATATTTTAGTCTATACTAATCTGTTCTGTTTTATTGTATTGTACTCTATTCTATTCTATTCTATTCTATTCTATTCTATTCTATTCTATTCTGTTCTAATCTGTTTTATTTTATTCTATTCTATTCTATTCTATTCTATTCTATTCTATTCTATTCTATTATAATCTGTTCTGTTTTATTCTATTCTATTCTATTCTATTCTATTCTATTCTATTTTGTTCTTTTCTAAACTGTTCTGTTCTATTCTATTCAATTCTATTATATTCTAATCTGTTCTGTTCTATTCTATTGTAATCTGTTTTGTTCTATTCTATTCTATTCTATTCTATTCTATTCTATTCTATTCTATTCTATTCTGAAATACAGAGCTACATTAGAAGGAAGACTGGTTAATGTGAAATCTTGCATAAAACGTAATGTGTAAATAAGAATGTGATGCAATGCCTAAACCAATTCATTAAGTCATTTGGAAGCAACTCGGGAGCTTTGTGGGATTCTAGTATCGACACTCTGTTATCTCCAGCCACCTCTGAGCATCTGAATGCCACTTTATTGGCTGCAAATTCCGAAAAAGCTGCCAGGAAGATCCAGAAAAGTGGAGAATGAGACATTAGTGTAGACATTGATCTTGGCAGTGGACTCAGAGATGCATGTGTGCAACCGCAAAGGAGCAATCAACGTTCTTTTAAAACCCCAATGAAAATCTCTAAATTAGAAACAATGTGATTTGTAGCTATTAATACCTACAAAATGTTAGCACAGGGCAACACGGTGGCTGAATTCTTTAGTACTGTCGCCTCACAGCAAGAAGGTTGCTGATGCTCAATGGTCAGTATTATTAGCCTCCATAAGTAATATTTACTGTTTTTTTTTTTGATTGTCTACACAACAAACCAGTTATAAAATAACTTGACTAATTATTCCAACGTTCCTAGTTAACATAACCTAATTAAGTCTTTAAATTATACTTTAATCTGAATACATCTTGCACAATAACTAGTAAAATATTATGCACTAAATGTTACCATGGGAAAGGCAAAATGCAGTTAATAGAAATGTGTTAAACTATTATGTTTAAAAACGTGTACAAAAAAAAAAATTATGTGTTTCAAGACTTGTTCAAGACTAAAAACAAAAATAAATGAAGGCAAACTAGATGAGCTGAATCTTACTTTTACACGAGTGTGATGAAAACTAAATTTTATCAATGTGTTACATCTGTTCTCCGGTACTTGCCGACTGTTTGTAAATTCAAGACTGCATTTCATAACGTAAAATATGTAGACTCAATTTCTGATTTATAATAGCCTCTGCATAGCCAAGGACTACCTATATTAAACGTTTTAAAATCGCCATTGGAAACAAAAGTCTAATTTAATCAACAGTGGACATTTTGATCACAAGAACATGACTGAAGTAATTTTTTTTATTACCTGTGTCAATTTGAGGCTTAATTTCTGAGGAATGTGGGAAACTGGTGCATGCAGCACCGTCACTGACAAAAGTCAAGGGAAAGCAGAGAGAGCGAGTGCACGGGATACTGGGAGCATGCGAGAGAGCCCTCAGTCATATCTCCGTCTGCCACTGATGGTTGATCTTGCTTCTCGTGGCATTTTAATTGTGACAAAAATACATATCCAAATTTAGGGGGGCCAGAAGAGGGGACAAGCTCGTTGACACGGGGGCACCAGCCCATCCTGGACCCTCTCTAGAACCGCCACTGCTTCTGCATACCTTGGCTGTAACGAGTGGTTATTTGACCTACTGTTGCTTTTCTATCAGCTTGAACCAGTCTGGCCATTCTTCCCTGACCGCTGGCATCAACAAGGCTTTTGCGCTCACAGAACTGCTGCTCACTGGATATTTTCTCTTTTTCGGACCATTCTCGGTAAACCCTAGAGATGGTTGTGCGTGAAAATCCCAGTAGATCAGCAGTTTCTGAAATACTGAGACCTGTCCATCTGGCGCCAACAACCATGCCACATTCAAAGTCACTTAAATCCCCTTTCTTCCCCATTCTGATGCTCAGTTTAAACTGCTGCAGATCGTCTTGACCATGTCTACATGCCTAAATGCATTGAATTGCTCTCATGTGATTGGCTGATTAGAAATTTGTGTTGATGAGCAGTTTGACAGGTGTACCTAATAAAGTGACCAGTGAGTGTATATATGTGTGTACAGTATGTATGTATGTATTTGTGTGTGAGAGAGAGAGATTAACAGAAAGGGTGTGTATGTATGTGTTTGTGGCCCCCACACACTCTCTCTGTGTGTGTGTGTATTTCAGAATAAATTCAGCATTGGTGAGTCTTGGTTTTAAAAAACACACAGTATAAAAACCTGATAAAAATATTTTATACTGGTTGAGAAAAAATACTAAGTTACTGTAAAAAGGAAAAGAAAAGCAAAATACTCCTATCAACTTATTAGAGCTGCCTTCATACTGTAAGTCCTTAAATTGCTGTTCACTTGGTCTCATAACACACTGCCAAAAGCAGCTTCATCTCATAATAACGAAACCATTGTGAAGGGTCATCTGATCGCATGACGTGATGACAGCTGAAAGCACAAGCGCACATGATTGCTCTTATTATGCTGCGGCTGAGAGCAGCTTATGCTTCTTGTGTTCTCAGTACTCCAGCACCACGGCCAGCTCCTCCAAACGCATCAAACCCTCTCCAAACACTCAACCGCATGCGTCCACAGCCATCTATGCTTTTTTGCTGTGCGAGTACTTCACAAACAAGCCCAAGTTTATCAAAGTAACGTCACAAGCCCCAAATCCTGCTCAAAAACTGACTACAAAAGCCTCGGCCTGCTGTAAATTATGGCAAGCTATACAAAGAGACATTAAACACAGCAACTCCCCTGTGAGTATTTATATGGAAATTGTTTATGAAATGTTTAATGGACTTACTCAGGTTTGTTTTATGTTTTGATCCCAAAGAAAACAAGAATGCTCTCAAACGTTGCCTCCTTTGTTTTAATGCAACACCACACAGCTGTTGCATAAGCTGTAATTAAAAGGAAAGCAACGACAAGGATGCAAGCTTTATAATTTATGGAACCAATGGATCCCGCAGCAGAGATAACAGGAATAAATGTATCATTTATGGGGTGGGATGGACCACAAAATAAATCACGGGAAGCAGCAGCTGTGCCAGAACGGTGTCTCCACTATACACTACAACAGGGACTACACATTCTGAAGTTAAAGAATTAGTTCACAGCGAAATGGAAATCCCGTTATAGCCTATTCACTTTCATCTCATTCCAGAACTTGACTTTGTGACTTTGTTTTAATCATGGGACAGTAAAAGGAAACATTTTAAAGGGCTGCAGATGAAAAAGAAAGAAAGAAAAACAAAAACACACATATTATGATCTAAAAAATAATAAAATAAAATAAAATAAAATAAAATAAAATGCATTCGTTGCATAAAGCATATGCCGGAATAGTTGGTGGTTCATTCCGCTGTGACGACCCCTGAAAAATAATGAACTAAGCAGAAGGAAATTAAATTAAATTAAATTAAATTAAATTAAATTAAATTAAATTAAATTAAATTAAATTAAATTAAATTAAATTAAATTAAATTAAATTAAATTAAATTAAATGTGGCTTAGTGGTTCGAGCCCCGGCTGAGTCAGTTGGCATTTTTGTGTGGAGTTTATCTGTGTGTGTGTGAATGTGAGAGTGTATGGGTGTTTCCCAGTGCTGGGTTGTGGCTGGAAGGGCATCCGCTGCATAAAATATACGAAGTGGATATATATACTGAGAAAATATACTCAGAATAGTTGGCGATTCATTCTGCTGTAACGACCCTTGATTAATAAGAAAAAAAATAATAATAATAAAATAAAATAAAAATTAAATAAAATAAAAAAATATATAAAAAAAATAAAAAATAAAAAAATAACCAGAATTTGCTTCAGTCTCGTCATGTGATTTTTAAACTGCATGTCTTCCTTTAAACTGAGGAACACTAAAGAAAAAAATCCTACATGTTTGTTTGATTTTCTGTCATTTTCTGACAGCAATCTGTCACTGTCTCTTTTAAATGAATATTTTCTGTAGGATGCTTTACAATAATATGTTTCTGAATATACATTGGATTAATCCAGGGATGCCCGAACTCGGTCCTGAAGGGCCGATGTCCTGCATAGTTTAGCTCCAACTTCCTTCAACACACCTGCCTGGGCGTTTCTAGTAAATCTAATAAGAACTTGATTAGCTGGTTCAGGTGTGTTTGATTGAGGTTGGAACTAAAATATGCAGAGCACTGGCTCTCCAGGACCGAGTTTGGGCACCCCTGGATAAATTGTGTATGAAACTAACAAAAGGTACAGTCCATCCTGTCAAACACATATCACATGACAGCAACTAGAAGAATGCCCACAAACTTGTAAACAAAGAGTCGCTGTCATTTCTAGAGGAGATTTACAGTACCATCAAGACCAAGTTGTGAATTACTTCAAAAGAGCAGAGCGATCTGACAAAGCATTATCCAGAGGATGATAATGTGTAACACGGCCTTAAATGAGGTTGGGGTTGTGATCTCGTTCCTTGCACATGTGCATTAGCTCGGGCAACCTGAAAAAATGCTGATTTTGTTTGAATGAAATGGTTAGAAATTAAACTTATGATACAGTTGTTCCTTAATTTTATTAGTGATTCCAAATATGTAATGTTATCGTAAGCTTGGCAAACAGTTTTGGAGAATCTGATGTTTCCCTATTCATACAGAATGCGAGAATACTGCCCGAATGGTGTTTCAAAAATGGTCGTCGAGTGAAATGACTTGCCTATAAGGGACTTTGTTAATACTGAGAATTGGTTCTTAAACTAATGTGTTGCTTATTTTTGCATATTTACCATTAACCAAAGTTTTGTTTTGGATATGTAGTGCGTTTCGTCACAAAATACATGTCAGAATCTTTAGGTTTGGACATAAATATAACAGTGTGAATGCTAAACAGTCCAGAATTACAGTTTGTGTACAATTTTTTGTTGTAGCTGAGAACCGAACACTGATTTATTGTTAAAGTTATTATACAAAATACAGAAAACACAGAAAAAAAGGTCAACTAGTCAAAAACAAATAATATTTTCAGAGAAGTTTTGAAAAACAATTCAAAATCCTTGAATTCCCAAGTGAAGAAATCCCATATTGACGGCGTGAGCGAGGGATATTGATTCCCTCCTCTGCTTGTGTGTGCCTCTGTTTTGAGCACTTGCCCTTTGACCCCTGTGCATCCGAGCCAGTGTTGCTTCCTGCTCGACTCAGTGTGAGTACAGCTGGACCACTTTAAGACCGCAGGGTGATTTGACATTAAGGAGCTCACACTCCCAGCAGGCCGAACAAATGGCTCCCGATGCACACAGAGAAACAGGGCCAGCGGGGGAAGACGTCTCTCCTTAGCCTCATTCCCACTCATCTGGCGTGCTGTGGTGCCAGTTGAGCACCACGCCAACATGGAAACAATACAGCGGGCGGATTTCATACGCATAGGAAGTGGCTGGGTTCACATACGGGCTACATACACTCTCACACGTATGTCCTTAAAAGGCTTAAAATAACCCTGTCGACAGTGCAGCGCTGTATCTAGGCAACAAGAGGCTGGTGATATGGATTCCTGCAGTTTGGTTCCTCTCAGTCACAGAGTTAATGATCCTACAATCTTAACCCAGAGCCCTCAGCGCTTCCACAAGATAAAACCATCACCCGGACACCCGTGGCGCGCATACAGGCAGGCATCAAACCTATTGTGTGCGTAGAGAGATGACATGACTGACAACGGCGAGAAAAGCTGGTGGTAAAAAGAACTATATTTCTTCAACAACAACAAAAGCTGTAATGTGCAGATTGCGCCATGCTCCCATCATGGTCGGCTGAGCTGAGCGTCTGTGACAGATGGTGACACATTATGGGGACACTGCAGCCCATTGGCTACGGGGGGGCCAGGGGGTTTTACACACCTGGTGCTGACAGGTGTGTCAGATTCTACCTGCTCAGGGAGCAGCACCGGATGTCCGTGACTTTTCTAGAGCAACTCTGGGAATTTCAAGTAGTTATTTTGAAGCGCATAGAGACAGGCATTGAAACTTTTCATGCTGTGGGATGGCACGTGGCGACAGATTCCAAAATTAACACTCGCCAGGTGCCAAATGCAAGTACAAAATTGGGTTAGCCATTACTTGGCTGGTTGGATCCTTAGGAGTTCTTAGAAGGCAATATAAGGCCATACCTGTCAACATTGGGACCACCACCCCCCAAAAAATCCCCATACTACAACATATGTTCATCTGGGGCTGTTTTATTGCAAATACACTGTTGAAACGGTCAGTAATATATTTTTATTATTATTTACAAAGGATAGAATAAATACTATACATTAGAAAAAGCTGCTGATAATTTAGCAAACAGTTTAGCCTATTAAAATCAGTAACTGTTATAAAATTTTTTTATCAAGTTATCAAATCTCATTAACCTTTTCTTCACTGTATAATTTAAACATTCTGATTAAAGAGCAGTGAATAAATCTCTGATTTAGATTTTTCGTTTGATTACACTGAATAACAGAGGTGTTACTCTAAAAATGTTATGGGTTGGGTGGGTAGAGTGGGTGGGGGAGTGGGGATGGGGTTAGAGTTACCCCCCAGGGTGGGCTAATATTTCTGACTTCAACTATATGTCTGTTCAAACATACATGCAAAACTCAGTGTCCACTTTAGCTCAGCATCAAATCGCATGTAAAGAATATTCATCACTATGCAGCACGTCTGATAGTCACCCACCGATACGGGAACTGATTGTTTTGAGGACTGCATAGGGGCAACAGTGTCTGTAATAAAAAGGAAATGAATTGTGCCATTTTTATATTTATTTCAAAGTGTTTTCATGCCTAAATAAACTGAAAGCACAGAACAGATTCACTTTTAAGAGCAAGGGGCATCCCCTAGTGGTGCGGCGGTATGGGTTGTGCATAGGGAGGATCGGCTCTTTGATGTTTATTGCCACCCTTCATGGAAAGATTGAAAATACGGAAGAATTATGAGAAAATACCTTTACGGAATGATAGCGGGATAGAAGTGTAAAATACGGGAGAATCCCGGGAAAAATGGGAGGGTTGACAGGTATTTATAAGACATATTTTTAACTGAACCGGTTGGATTTTGTACAGTTCTCTGAGCTCAACCTAAAATGTTATAAAGATTTCTTACATTAAAAAAAAATAAATAAATCAAGAAAACAACAGTGTGTTAATTAAGTTCTCTTTCACATCTTTTAGTGAACACACACAGGTATGCCAAAATACACGTGTATATTTGTATCCACAACCAGTCATGTATTAAGTGAACATAATGCCAAGTTCAGACTGCATGATTTTAGCCTAGATTTTGACTCGCCGACAGGTTGAGAAATTGCCGACAAATGCAGGTGTGATCACAGGCAAATTGGTGCTCGTTCACGTAAGTAACAATCACACAATGTGAACTATCAGCCACGATCTGAGCAAATCGCAGATGAGTCGCTGACACTCATGAGATATTTGGCATGCTAAATATCTGGACCTGTCGGCAAAATCATGCCGTGTGAATTGTGTTCTGATTGAAAATAACATCGGTGATCACCTACAGCCAACGAGAGAGCAGCATCCACTAGTATGGGTATCTGTAGGCCAGCGGGAGGTTGGGGGAGCTTGTTTTCAGTCTATTTGGACCCAAGAAATGGAGGAAAAACCAGTGTAAATTTGTCTGTTTGATGTGTCATCTGAGCAATATCACAACTGGATCGGAAAAAAAAAAAGTTGAGGAGAAATTGATAATTCCCTTCAAAAGCCAGGTGAGCAAAATAAGTGCATTTTCTACCCCACTAATGGCTTCTTCTCATTATGTGGTTAATAAATAAAGATATACTACGTAACCTCGCATTGTTTCTGTGTCATGTCTCGCGTGTGTTTGGTTGTGAGAGATGTGGTTGCAGAACGAGACAAAGCTGTCGGCAACTCTTCCTTTTGTAAAGTCAGGCAATGTGAAACCCCTTGTTGCCAAACCATCTTGCAGTGTAAACAAAGCAGCAACGAAATGCTAGTCCAGATAGTCATGCAGTGTGAAAACTACTTTGAAAATCGTGCAGTTTGAACTAGGCATAAACGGTTAAAAAGAAAACACTGGATTTGTGAATTCGTTTTTTGAGTGATGAGTTTTTCCTCATCATTGCCTAATAAACTAAAAGAAAAACACTCACAGAACTTGAATGAAAAATGTTAGATTTAACAGAGGAATCAGTATTACTTTTTATTCAGTGATGACTACTGTTTTGTATAGTGTTATTTAACATTTGATAATTTATTTTCTGTACCCTTCGAAAATACTGCTAAAGCACTGCTAAACGAATTTGTATTTATTTGTACGGTGGCTGAGAGAGCTCAAAGTGAAAAAAAAACACCATCAAACTGATTAAACTTCTTCATCTGTTTGACAGCACACGTGTTGCAAACTCTCACAACGCAAACACAATTTTAAAAAACACACTGCATTTTCTCACAATGCAAACAAATTAATAAAACGTGCTGCATTTTCTCAGAACACAAAAAAATTGATGACAACGAGCTGCTTTTTCTCACAACACTTGCAAATAGCATGGAGCACAACGGAAATGTTTGAAGGAGACCCTAAAACGTGATGGACCTGGCTATTTATGTTATGGTTATTTAGACTGATAAAATACAAAATACAAGGGAATCAGGATGTTAAAATAAACAAAAAACTTTGTTCAAGGTATTGTGTTGAAATTCCAGTATCATGGCATCATTAACGCCAAGAGATTTTTATTTCTTCAAAACCATATGGTGTAACATTTGTAGAATATTTGGCAAAACAAAATAATTGTTCTGTCCTTATTTACTTCTAATACAAAAGAAGCTATTCTTCTACCATTGGAACATGGGAAAACTTTTTTGGGAGGATTTTTGGGGACGAAATGTGATTTTTCTGCATTGCTGGGTTAACTATTGCTTTGAGAAAAACTCACTGAATATATATTCTTTAATAAAAAATAAAACTAAATACAATTGTAAGGCTTGAAATAAATATTTATTGGTTGGCAAACTTTCTCTATTCATCGCCATTGGCGTGTGTGGCAGAAAAGTTAGATCTGGACCCTTCTTGGAATGACAATGAAACCATGTGTGGGGGTGCTTTGGTATTGGGATTTTCTTTCCCCAGCCTTCAGCTGGATACATTTTACGCTGGCACAATGATTTTATTCTGGCAGATCTCCACAGAGAAAGAAGCACAAATGAGCTCCAAGTGCAGGGAGAGATGCATTCACTCAGATCAGAACACTATTGTTCATCGCAGCAACACACAAGCAGGCAACTCTCATGAGTCACATCAATATCTGTCATTACACACCAACATGTTCACAAACAAACCGGGAACAAAAGCTGACTCAATGTGCACACTGGCAATGCGGTGGTAAAAATTTCAGTTTCAGAAAACCAACCAGCCGTATTCAAAAGAGAATTCAAAAAGGTAAAAATCACTGAACAGACATGATATTTCAGCACAATAACCTGCATCCTCTTCACTAAGCCCACAGAAACCAGTTTAACCAAGCACTAAAAGCTTCACTATAGCACATGTATTAAAATTCTCATGCCGCACATTTAAATTCCCATGCGCTGCAAATACGCCTCTGTTATATGCAAATTAAGCTTATAATACATTGTGCCTTTTAAAGAGTGCTTTAGAGAGAAACTTTTTATTGATCATTTCAAACTTTCTGATACCAAGAACGCCAAAATATAAATCTGCCTTATAAAGTGTAAGAAAACACAGTCATATTTATTCATCATGGTTTGAAAAATATTACTTTTGGTGTTGTCAAAAGTACATTTGCTTTGAGGCTAAGATGGTACAAATACACACACGCTCCCACACAAACATACCTGGGGTATAAGTTACTTTGGGCTTGACTATTTATTTGTATAAATTTAAACCTAAATGTAAAATATGGTAATTGGTGGTTCATTCCACTGTGGTGACTGCTGATAAATCAGGGACTAAGCTGATGGATAATGAATGATTAAGTGAGTGAGTGAGTGAATCATTGTTTTTCCTTAATTACATTTTATGCACTCTATTTATTTATTTATTTATTTATTTATATATATATATATATATATATATATATATATATATATATATATATATATATATATATATATATATATATAAATTAATTTATTCAAGCATGTATTTATTTCCATATTTTAGGGCTGCATAATTAAAAAAATCCAATTTGCAATTTATCTGATCAAAATTGTGATTTGTGATTTAAAATGCTGTTTATAATTTCAGAAAAAGCTACAAGGTTTGAGCTGGTGGTTTTAACAGCACCAAAGAAAGGCTAAGCATATTCACAAAATACTCTACCCTATGCTACTGTTTATTTAAAACCATTTTGTTTCTATATAACATCTTATATATAGATATATAAAACCTTTAAAACCTTTATATTTACTGTAAATTGTGTTACATTTTTCACATTCATTTTGATGACATTCATGGTGCACCATGGTGCATAGTGTAATTGTCTCAAATGTCTCATTCAGGTGCACAATTTTAGATTTAACTAACCTCCTATATTAAAATGTATAATTCATAAATATATGTATATATTATTTTATATATTTAATACAAGTAGTCAGATATTTGAACTGTACCTTTAATTTTACCTGTTCAAAGAAAATGTATCAACAAAACTCAAGCACAGAACAACGGGAGCATTTATAACAAATAAACAATTTGAGAATCACACCTTTTCAATTCACGATTTCAGTTTAAAAACGATTAATTGTGCAGGCCTGCTATATTTTTTTCTTTATACAATTTATATTTCAGTCTGTAACAAGGAAATGAGCGAGGAGGTCCTTGCATTGCTTAAGTGCACCATTAGTTGTCAACTAAGCGATAGAGTTAAACGTTTTCAAAGAAAATATTTTGAATTATTTTGTAATAACCACAATTGTGCAATTCTTCAAAATGAATACCTAGTGTGGAAGAACCTAGATCAGGAAAAGAGACATCCTCCACAAACACAAAGATTTCGATGATAAAAAGCAGGCCTCACCAGAGTCCGAGCTGTACATGTAGACAAACTTGGACCACCTGTAGTGCTCGATTACACCAACCAGGGCGTCCTGCAGTTCAGGCCTCAGCTGGATGACAAACTGGTTTGAGTTTTCCATAGGGAAGCTGGGCGTCACGAAGCAGACATGTAGCGCACCACAGAACGACATCAACATGTTGACGGTCTTCCTGTCGTAGACACCAATGATTGCGTACACTCCTTTGGAGAACTGTGAACAAACTGAAGACAACAAAAGAAGAGCATTTACAATACAGACATCACTCATGTCACATTGTTAGCATCTAGCTGGCTTTATTAATAATTTCCGAAAAGCAATTAGTATGTGTTTCTGTGTGCATCAGTGGACTGGAAATAGTGCGGATGGCTTTTTTGAAGGGGCAGATAATCAATGCACACAAAGGCTCTCGCTGACATTTACCAAACAGCGGGACGTTTTTTTTTTTAGTTTTTTTTATCTCTGCTGCCTTGAACGTTGAATATCTTTTCCTCTCCCTGTTGGAGGCAAAATGGCCTCAATCTGTTTTGAACCAGGTTTCCCTGTGTATTTTAATGCTGTATCATACACTGCTGTTGATATCTTTGCTCTGGCCGAGGTTATTTTTCCAACGTTTCAATCCCGCAACTAAACAGATTGAAGTTGCAGTCTGTTCGCTGCCCAAGGCCCAAATCCCAGCAGGGGCTGCCTGAGGGGCACAGGGGGAGCAGAAGTGATAGGGATGGCCATCACCCAAACTGCCTGCCCCTTCATGCAATGCAGGGTGCCAACTCTTCCAGCATGTGTGTGTGTTTGTGACCACTGGCTCTCATCTCATGCACTGTGACTCATTTCAACATCCTGCTGAAACAAAAACACTTTATCTGTCTGATATATAGAGACAGTCACATTCTGAAGTCTCTTAAATGAGCAATATCAACTGAGTAGCAGTGGGATATGCCTCTATATTAATGTTTTGATATAGAGCAATAATGCATGAGTATGAGTGTAATATTGCATTTGCACCATGAAAATTAGGGAGCACCGATGCTCACTATGTTCCCTTAACAGAAAATCTGAAGCACGAAGCATGAATCACATAAATCAGCTTGCCAAAATAACATGTGAGTGATGGTTTTAATAAAATATCATCTTTAAGCATAAACAAACATAGCTGGACTGGCAACAATCCAGCAAATATTATTTAGTTCATTAATAGCTGAAATGTTGCAAGTATATAAAACTAATGATTTATTCATAAAGTACTTTGAGCAACGTTATAAAAATTAGGTCTGCAAAATATAATTTCTATTGATGTTCATAAATCACTAGTGGCGAAATTACTAGTGGACCCTCGATAATCGTGGGAGTTACATTCTAAAAATAACCTGCAGTAGGCAAAATCTGCGAAGTAGTCAGCTCAATTTTGTTAAAATTTGTGACCTGTCAACAATCGTGCAAACAGTTTCACGTGCTCTTCAGATCCACAGAGACGTGCATTTTTGGGACTGAAAAAATTTGTTTTAGAAACCCGGCCCGGGTTTCTAAATCTCCTAAAATGTCCGGAATTCAACTTTTGCTTTCTAAAGCTCGTATGCGTTTTTGCATTACTCTTTTATCAAAGACTACTTTCCACCTGGTTTCACAGCTGACAGTGCACACACAGCACCGATACCGTGAGAAAAAGTAAATAATAGATTCATTAATCTAAACCAGTGTTTCTCAACCACGTTCCTGGAGGCCCACCAACACTGCATGTTTTGGATGTCTCCTTTGGCTGCCACACACATTACAGTTAATTTAATACAGTTAATTACTCTGCTAATAAGCGGATGATCTGAATCAGGTGTGTTTGGTTAAGGAGACATGGAAATGTGCAGACCTAGTGGTCCTCCAGGAATGTGGTTGAGAAACACTGACCTAAACGACTCAGAAAACTTTACTATTTACTTGGAGAGGATGAAATTACATCTAAACTGGGTGCAAAATATATGTACACAATTAGTAATGGATAATCAACGCATTTGCCTTATTTAAAAAAAAATCTTCTCGTTTTAATCTTGTAATTATGATAATTTTTAGAGATATTGTCTGTTTTTATTAACTTTTCTGTCATTTATTTTTCATCTGCTGATTATTTTATTCATTTGATGATGTTAATTTATTACATAGGCTATTTTATATACACATCTAAAACACATTGGTATTCAAGTTTGCTTTGAACTTGAAAGAGAGAGAGAAGCAGATTTTACCTGCATAAAAGTATTTCTTTTTATTTCAGTCTTTTTTTTTTCTTTAACTTATTGAAAACAAACAGTGCAAGTATTTTTCAAACCAGTGGGAAGCACTACACACTTTACTTAGACAGGCATTAACATTTTTCCTGCGGTCACAACCCTTTTTGCATCTTTGTTGAAACTTATTGCTGCTGTCATTCTTATGCTATTTCCCTCATTCTTTATGTAACAAACTGAAGATTTATTTATTCTGCGAAGATTTATTCCTGAAGATTTATTTATATTTTAATTAATATAAATTATTATTTAATGGCGCGCTACAGCCGCGTAACTTCTACCTTTAGCATGTCCAGAAGTCCAACTTTTTGTGCACTTGTTAGCATCTTCTTTTGGATGACTGTGCAGAATGTTTAATTGACACTGTGGAGTTTATTGGGTAGAAAACTTGCAAACATACAGTACAGCACTTCAGTCACACTGCTAGCGAATATGTAAACTTGGCAAGCTGAGCGCATTCTGTACTGTACAGGAGACACGGCACGGAGGACATTGATTGACAGTGGTCTAGAGCCAATCAGAGCGAAGAACACAATGCACTGTAAATTGCACAAAAATATCCGCGAAACTGCGAGGCTGCAAACGGTGAACCGCGTTATAGTGAGGGACCACTGTACATAACTTGTCAACCATCTGATGGTGGAGCAATGTAAAATAAACTGTCAATCACCACTACAAACAGAGACTATTTTGCAATCTTTTATTAATTACTATGGCTACCATTAAATAAAATATAATTTATTAAACAAAATAATTATGAATAATAAACAACAACAAAAAGATGCTTAGTTAATCAGCCAAAAGTACAATTGCCGCAATTCCACATAGCATCAAATGTATACAATTATATCTCTCTAACTCAAATCTAATTGCTCTAAAAGCTTGTAATAGATTACTGAGACCAGATATTGCAGTATGTACCCAAAATTATATTTCTTTGTTCAGCCCCTAAAGAGACATACATCTAAGTCACCAGTAGATTCCAATATAAGTGTCCAAGATAAGGATGTTCTCAGACGCTGTCTTTCTAAACTTAGTAAACTGCATATTTGAAGTCAAAAATACATTATGCTGAGATTAGTCCTTTATCATAACATTCACTCTGCTGTAATTCGGAATGCTGTAATACAAATGTTGTTCCTATGCTTATACTGCTAGAATATTGCATGGCTAGACAGATTTTAGTACCAGAACGATCTCTTGTACATAGCCAACAGCTAGGTCCACACGGAATCTGCGCATGGAGAAATCCACAGATTTGTAGCCCTTGACCGAGTCTATTTATTTACGTGTGTAAATGTGTGTTAAATTATATTTATCCAGTTTTTAAATTAATTTCAGCAATATTAATTACTATATGAAAATGTACATATGAATTATTTACAGTACAGTTTGTAAAGTATCATTTTTGTCTTTTAGTTGATATATTATATGAGAGACTTGCTTTGTTTTCCAAACAAGTGGATCTAATTGGATCTGCATTGTAGACATTAAATAACATTTAAAAAGGTATTATTTTTTTATTTCATTTATTAAGTTTAGAATTATGTTACTCCCAAAATCATTCTGCATAAATTTGTACAAAATTCTGTGCAGAAATAGCAAACAATGTCTTCAGATTCTGCCTGGCCCTACCAATAGCTTATAAAGGGAGTGTGATAATTAACACTCTAATTTAAACAGTTCCATCTACATTGTATGTAAGTCACACTTGCTGCTAAGCAATAATGAGTGTGACATGTCTATAAGAGATGCTGCCGTGAACTCTGAGGTAATATTGGGAGTGTTCTTATTACACGGCTCTGCTTCCTCTGTGAATGATGACTTGCACATTAATTCTGTCTGGGCTGAGCTTTGTAGACCCAGAGAGAGAGAGAAAGTGAAAAAGAGAAGGGATGGTAGGGGATTGCATCCCTCTGTGTTAGCTATTACCGAAGACATATGGCACATTGAATCAAGATCCTCATCATACCATATGTGCTTGTCTTGAATGGTTTCACATACTTTTTTTGTAAATTCATACAAAGTTATTAACCTGTGCTCAGTCAGCTACAACATATTGTTAAGCTGAGCTCCTGGCAACAGGCATCAGCAGAACCTATTCATTAACTTTATTTGATATTGTTCGGCATATGACTTCATTCCAAACGACTTAGCATTAATTACAGCGATATATTAGCCTACCAAACGCAGATTTAGTGCCTTGGATCATGATTTTAGGCTTGCAATGCTTTAATGCACTTGAGAGTGATGTGAGTGTATGTTTTTTTTCTTTCTTGATCAAATTTTCTTTTCTTTTCATACATCTGGTATGCAATATTTCTGTTTACATTAATCCATCAAAAAAGTCATGTGATTTCCACATAACATGGTTTGGATAACTAGACTAACAATGTAGCAGAGCGATCTCATCAAACACCATCTTAAATATGATTTAATTATGCAAACACCTTGATAAAAATGTGTCAACAAGATGATTGTTTAATTACGACCTGAAACTGTCTTATCACAAACATCAGGCATCGCTTCCAAATGCAAGATGACATGAGAACGTTTATTTCTGTGTGTGTTGTCTGCCAATCAGAGGGCTAACTTATTTACAATATTATGGAAAGATGTGCAATTGGTTTTATAAATGCTCATAAAGCAGTGATTTATATATGATATATTATATATATATATACATATATATATATATATATATATATATAATTTTTGTATTTTATTTTGTGTATAAAGTAAACCTACAACCTTATATGGAAACATCTTAACAAAAATATTGTATAGCTTGAACCTAAAACAAAAACAACTCATTAATTAACTGAAATTGACAGACAATCAAAACAACTCATGAATCAATTAAAACCTAATGACATAAGGGACAATATTATGTCATATAAAATTTAGCAGGAGACTAATAGTAATGTGAGCCACAGATAGGGTTACAAAATACATTGAAATGAAATCGAAATGTTGTCATGCACATCTTGTCAGAGCAGCCCAGCTCTGTGTAGTAAATCTCTAAGGCCAGAAGGTGATCTTGCACATGTAAGAGTGTAAATTATCATATGCATGTGTTTATATTGCAAAACGTGTTTTTATTTATTTTTTTACCAAGACCGTCCATACAGATTCCAAAGGCAGATACTGATAAGATTGGAGCCTGGTTAAGATGTTTGTGAGGTTTTACCATGTTGATTGGTCAGTATGTCTCAGTATTTGGGCTTTGGTCAAATGGTTGAGGAAGAGACAAAATTGGTTTGTAAACTTTGCTCTTTCTTTTTTCCTGCTGCTATCAGGCTCTCTTTGGGGTCTACTCTCTAGTCTTTGTGTGTGTCTCTCTCTCTCTCTCTCTCTCTCTCTCTCTCTCTCTCTCTCTCTCTCTCTCTCTCTCTCTCTCTCTCTCTCTCTCTCAGGTAACTTTATTTTACATTTAAGCTGGGTACAATTAATATCATGTTTGTATCATTTCATGTTTTATCATTTTATACAGTTAGTTTGTAATTAATTAAGTTGTAACCAAGGCAAATTATTGCCATAATATCATTTAATTATCAAGTATTCTGTAATTTACTTTTGATTTAACATTAACATAGAATTGCTTCATATTGCAATACAATACAATCATATAATAGGAACACTCTCCCACATTTTTAGCTATTATAACTGCCCTTATTTCCATTTTGGTATAAGATTGCAGAAGGATGGGTGGACTAGAAATGTAGAGTTTTTTACCATCATACTGATAACTTTTAAGTCATTCGGCAAAACTACAGTTTGAACCACTGTAGTTAAATCTCCATTCTTACGTACAGAAACTACAAATATGTCACAAAGAAATAAATCAGGAATTCAAACACCTTAACATTTAACAGCTTTCATCGATTTAATGCATTAATTATTAAATTAAATATTCCCCTTTATGTTAAATGTGGTATTTTTATATACTTTTAGATGTAGCAGCAACACAGAGCAATAGATCATGAGAAGGAATGCAAACATTTGTCAATTTCTTAAAATATTCAATTTCAGTATCGCATTGAAAATGTAATCTAATATTTTTGTGTACCCTGTCAGTGAAAGATGGCTCTGTGGAGAAAAAGCTGCTCCATATGAAAGCAGGTGCTGGAGATAACAGAACCGGTTTTACTGATATAAATATGCATGAAAATCACCTTCTCCTCCATCTTACATACTCAATAATGTTCATGTCTGGTGACTGGGCTGGCCAATCCTGGAGCACCTTGACCTTTTTTGCTTTCAGGAACTTTGATGTGGAGGCTGAAGTATGCTCTCCTGTTGAAGAATTTGCTCTCTCCTGTGGTTTGTAATGTAATGGGCAGCACAAATGTCTTGATACCTCAGGCTGTTAATGTTGCCATCAACTCTGCAGATCTCTCATACACCCCCATACTGAATGTAACCCCAAACCAAGATTTTTCCTTCATCAATCTAGACTGATTGTGTAGTACAGGTAATGTAGTAGTTTAGACACATTTGGCTTTTAATCAGCAACTCATTTACAAAAGTTTCAATGGAATCCATTTTCCACATGACCGCCGCCACTTCCCATGTGTATGTGATAATCTGGAAGCAGATTGGAAGTGTGTGGCTCTTTTTCCTCTCTCGCTCTCTTACATCTGCTTGCCTG
Organism: Danio aesculapii; assembly: GCF_903798145.1. Lineage (NCBI taxonomy): Eukaryota > Metazoa > Chordata > Actinopteri > Cypriniformes > Danionidae > Danio > Danio aesculapii. The sequence continues at coordinate 36,349,463 of NC_079448.1, forward strand.
TTTGGAAAAGTTCCTTCTGACAGGGAGCACATGGCTGTGTCATTGGGTTCTCTAATGACAGGAACACACCGGCCGCCTGCAGTGGTTTGTGTTAGCCTGAGTGGAGACGTAAAACACGATGTGAACACCTCTGGCCAACCTGCGCTCCCTTGCCCTGCTAAAAGATCCTGGCAGCATCTGGCAGTCCTGGCACCATCCTGCAAACAGATCTCCACAGGTCTGTTCGGCCCTATAGCAGACCCTCATCGACAATGACTGATGACTGCATTCAGTGCTCAGCTTGTCTGTGTTCAAGGATGCACTCACACAAGAAGCTGCATTATTTAAATTTACTGTAAAATTGTGATTGTCAGAAATTCACTATAAAATATGATGATGAGAGTATGAGATGGCATATTGGTGGATGTACTGTATTTTTCATTACAGCATATTCAGCCTGTCTGTGGTCATGTGACTAAACTAAGCTGATTCAACCACTCTAGAAGCTACAAAAACATCCGTTTAAATTGTAATTGCCACTGTAAAAATATGGAGACAATGTTTCAAGTATTATAAAGCAGCATATTTGGTGGCTATATATCTGAATAGATTTAATGCTCAGCTTGTCTGCGGTCACAATCGGGACTACACAAAAATTTCCTGTTAAATTGTAATTGCCAGAAATTCACTGGAAAAATATGGAGACAACGTTTCAAGTATTACGAGATAGCACATTGGTTGCTGTATTTGTGAATGGATTTAATGTTCAACTTGTCTGTGGTCATGAGACTAAACTAAGCTGATGGGATTACAGTAGGGGCTACACTAAAATATACTGCTAAATTGTGATTGGCCATAATTCACTGTAAAAAATATGGAGTCATAGTTTTAAGCATTATGAGATGACTTAGAACTGGTAATACATTTTCTGATAAAACTTTACAATAATGTTGTATTAATTAATGTTAGTTAACACATTAGTAAACAAAAAAAGTAACAATTTCTTGTTATCGTAACTTAATTTTTGTAGTTTTCATAACTTATTTATTTATTTTTTTAGTTACTGCCACTTACTTTTTTAGTTCTCAAAACTTATTTCCAGTTACTACAAGTTAATTTTTGTAGTTTTCATAACTTGTTTTTTCTGTTTACTGTAACTTAATTATTCTAGCTACCACAACATAGTTTTTTTCCCTGTTACTGCAACTTTTTTTTGTAGTTCTCAAAATGTATTTTTTGGATTACCGCAACTTAATTGTTCTAGTTATCTCAACTTATTTATTTCTCCTGCTTAATTTTTGTAGTTCTCATAACTTATTTTCTGATTACTGCAAATTAAATTTTGTAGTTCTTATAACTACAGTTTTTATTCTTTTTCTAATCACTGCAACGTAATTGTTCTGGTTCTCAAAACATAATTATTCTAAAACATAATGCTTAACAAATGTGTTGTTCATCGTTAACTTATGCATCAAGTAGCATTAAGTAATACAACCTTAAACGGAAAGTGTTACTTATTTTCCCAGTTCTCAATGTATTTTTTGAAAGGGCTATATGTCAAATTCAAAAAAACTTTTTTAGGTGATTGGTGGTTGTGAAATTGGAACAAGCAATGAATTGGTTGGTCTTGCACTTATGCACACATTAAGAGATTGAACCTGATTCAGTGCCCTTATATACTCAAGAAGTTCTTTCACATATTTTTTTTTGCTTGAAAATTACAAAAGTTTTAACGATAAAAGTTTTATAATAATAACCAATGCCGATCACAATGCTGCAATAAATATTAAGCTAAATATGTAAATATGTGCTCTTTCCTTCAACTTAATGCTCAGCAGAAATGACAGTGATGAGAAAACAGAATACGGAACAATATATATATATATATATATATATATATATATATATATATATATATATATATATATATATATATATATATATATATATATATATATATATATATATATATATATATATATGCAGCAGCTCCGCAATTCACTGGCATCATGTCAACAGATGACATCATTAAAATTACAGTTACAGTGTGAAAGCCTGATTATGAAGTATATCTGGTTATGTAGGACTTTAGTATAAATTCATTCCTTCTTATTATATGACACACACTGACACACAGAATAGGTCTTTCTACATTATCTTGAACATTGTACAAGCATTCATTCCATGTGTCATATAACAGAATAGAGGCTCTCGGGAGTGTGAGTAAATGTCACATCCTTTAGATTTCCACAGCCCAAAAGTTTATTCCTAACAAAAAAGTCTGCAGACTTTCACAGACAGCCTAGGTAGATGGGGAGGGTCTCGTTTTCTGTTCTTTTTTTTTCATTGTATTCAATATTATACTATGTCCCTGATAGGTATTAATATATAATATTTTATTGACCATAATTTTTTTTACATTTTACATATACTTTCTATTGCTTTAACGTATGAACTCAGCAAATATATTTGTAACAACATTTAACCCTTAACTTGTTCCCCAGAAAATTACAGTACAATTTATTAAATTAAATAGAGAAAATTAACCTAGGACTTTTGAATATTAATAATGAGGAAAACTGGGAGCTGTGTGTTCGAGAGGTTGGCACCCACTGTCTTGTGCCAATAAATTAATTAAAAGAGTCATTCACCAAAAGATTAAAAAGAAAGGAAAGATCGTTCAGCACTCATTTGCATGTTATTCTAAGCCCCAATGACATATACAGTATAATAAAACTACAGATGATTTATTGAAGAGCTGAGCTGATTTTTATCTTTCTCTGCAAGTAAACATGACACAATGAGCATCTCAATATACTGTATGAAGGATTAAATATATAATGCACCGTATTTCACTTCTTTCCAAATATGTGCACAAAGACATGATCATAATGGACATAACAAGTGAATGAACATAACGGTGAATAAAGCTGATCTACAGTCACATTTTCCAGACAATCAATCAATCAATCAATTGATCAATCAATCAATCAATCAATCAATCAATCAATCAATCAATCAACCAACCAATCAATCTTTACAGAAAAATGGATTTTAGTCAAACTACAAACTATTGCTTTAGTGAATAATAAAAGTGAATATAAATGTATTTTTACAACATTGATTTCCTGTTTTGAAAGTAAATTAGAGTAAGGGATTTAATTATGGGGGTGAGGGGTCAACCATTGCTTCAACTCTTTCACGCATACAATCACATTGGTGTGATGAGCCTTGGCTGGTCCCTAAAGCGTACGATCACACCGGTGTGATCAGGATGTTCAGAGCACACATGATAAACTGTTAAAATCAAATGTGACAGCGTGCACTGATGCAGCGAAAGAGGTGAGCAGAGCTTGTCATAAATCCCAATTTATCTGTGCTTTAAAACAAATAACATTTATTTTAGGTTTCAGACATTCAAATACACATAACTACAAACAAAATGTACAATTTAAGGTTTGTAAAATATGCGTGAATGTCTAATAATAATTTTTTTTTAACATAACTAAACAATGTGCTTTGTTCATGTAAGATAAACACTGTTTATGTTACCAAAATATTTTCTCTGTTCCTCTCCCAGATAAACAGTTGCTTACTTTCATGTATTTCAGCTGAAAATTATGAATAAACATGACGTAAATCCAATAGCTCGGATCTCTCCTGCGGTTGTTGCTAGAAGGGATACAGCTGTGATCATAAGTTAACGAGAGGTATTAATATCATTTATTAAATTACGCATTAATTGTATTTTATTAGCGTCTAACCCTACCTCAACCCTAACAATACCACTACCCCAACTATAATGTAAAAATATTATTTGTTGTACAGTGTCACAAAACATCATGCCATATTGACGTGAGTATCCTCAGCTGTATCCTATCCTATCTAGATTTCACCGCACTGCAGGAGATGGTGAAGTCCAGATGGGATACAGTTGAGGATGCTCATGTTAATATAGCACCATCTAACAAAATACGATATGGCATCAGCCATTATCCATCATATAACAAATAATATGATCAGAAATTTCACAATATAATTAGATCATATGTCAATATTTACAGAAAAGGGCAAAAAGAAATAAAATACGATACATACATAGATCACTGGGGCTGGTGGGTCATGTGAGAAACTTGACGCTTCACCATAGGATAGAATGCAATGGATTAAGTAAAAGTCACAAAAAAACTCATGCAGAAGGGTCAGCTGGGGTATTTAAAACTCACGTGTGAAAGGGTTACACAAACAATATTTCACTGTCAATTCCAAACTCTTTGTAGCTAGGCAGCTGAAACGCCTTTTGTTTTTGCTCACCCTAAATTACACCAGTTCCACCTAATATGTGTGAGTCCAGAGTCCAGTCTATTTAAACATCAGCATGTCTGTGAGCGTCTGGCCAGGCAGCAGTAGTATGGAGTAAAGCTGCTTTAAACTGCAGTCTCAGGTCGACTCCCTCGGGAGATCTGTGCAGACTAAATAGCCTTTTCCTTCTCAATCTGTTTCACTCGCTCACTCTTTTTCTGTTTTCCACCCCTCCAATTGTAAAAACAGACAACCTGTGGATTATTTGAAGCCCTTTCCTGTGCTTTTATTTGGTGCATGCTGATGTTTGACAGCATGTTTTTATATGGATTATTTTAATAACGGTGCAGCGGGCTGAATTTTAAAGGACAGCGAGCTCCACCTCTACCATCCACATCCACTGCTTTAATGAGGTGTTCGGCTCGCTTCTTTGGCCTCCAGTACTCCGTATAAAAATGCGCATACACACACTCACACATTCAACACTATCTGCCTTTTTTTCTGCATATGACAACTGTGTTTCAAATTATGGGTTGCACTTTTTTTTAACATCTATTCAAAAGAACAGAAACAATCTCTTTAAATAACACGGTTGTGTCACAAATAATCAATACATGCTGAAGTGAATATGAGGTTAACTTTGAGCTTCATTATTATCAGTAATGAAAATACTTTTACGCTTGGTATTTGAACGTGAAATTCGTATCACGATCTGTGACTAAAGCTCTTGTAAGGTAATTCTGATTATTTTCTCTTACATTGTGTCCTCTACAGAACATTAATATTAAACAAATCCATAATAATGGAAAGTCTAGTTTGGAGATTTGGGGTTATTAGTGGTCTGCTGAAAATAATGTCTTAATTCTAAAAAGTTACCTTTAAAAGGGGCCATAAAATGAAAAACTGAATATGCATAGGAATTGTTGAATAATAAGAGCTCAGTACATGGAAATGGCGTACCGCGAGTCTTAAATACTATCGTTAACTCACTCTCATGTAAATCCCCTGAGTGTAAAAGACCACTGAAAAACAGGCCAATAGGAACAAAACAGCAACTCAGATGGTACACTCAAGGGATCATTAATATGCATTGCCCCCAGCAGCATTTGATTGGCCACAACATTCTCAAGTGAGATCAATGATAACTACCCTCCTTAACTTCTAAGGTTAACACAGCTTAATATGTGTCCTATGTAAGTGGGACTCTTAAAACTAGACAAGCAGAACAGGAGCTCTCAAAATGTTTTCTCTTTGTGTTCCCTACAACAGAAGTTCTCAATTTTGGTGGCCTTGAGGGCCAAATATCAACCACATGATATACAGGGGGCCACTTATAAACTGGAGTCACGGGTCGGTATGTGCCTCGGTTTTGGTGCCATGGTTTAGTACGGTACAACAGGAATAATAACAAATCTCCAATACTTGCATTTTCTGAAGTGTTTTGTCACATACTGCTACGAAATGAACTTCTTGTGATGCAAAAATACAAACTAAACACAATAGTTAAAAATAAAACTTTGTGATCAGGAAACTAAAATTAAAGGAAAAAATAGGAAATTAAAAATGCAGGGTTCCACAAAATTAATTCATGTTGTCCCAAGACAAGTTAACTTAACACTTTTAACAAATTTTTGTGGATTGAACATAAAGAAATATAGTTGTCCGAATGAAATCTCGAAAATGAAATCTACTAAAATAACGGAAGAACAATATTTGTGTATTAAATGTAAGATTCAGTAAGCTTCAAAACTGAAACCTCATTTATTGAAAATCCAGCACAGTGTCCATCCATGTAGCAATATTATGTGTGTGTAGAGTGTGTACACACTCACAGACTGGCTTACGAGTTCACTTGATGAGATAATATCTTATATTTCCATTGTTTACGGATGTGCGTGACTGTTATTGACCTTATTCTGCAATGCGGAAGTGCGCTCGTTTTTGTGATTGTTTTAAAACTTCTGATTCAGGTGCCTATGAGAGTAATTACTAGGAATAATAAACGGTAGAAAACGGCCAAACTACCTGCTCTACAAACAAGTGTGTTCATGGCTATACAGACAAAGCAGAATTATATAATAAGAAAACATCAGTTTGCAACATCAAGCAGCAAAACAAGTTTTTTTAATGTCTAAAAATGAGCGGAAGTGAATAAGACTGGAAGTCTCGAGCCAAAAAGATTCAAATGGCTGCGCCCACTCGTATGTGAAGAATAAGCTCAATTCACTCGAATCTTTTGCAGTAGTGCATGTTTAGAAGCCATGTGAAGATACAGTAAAACTATTTCAACTTTCACCCACAGCAGCACTCATTTGTCAATAATACTGTCAGTTTCAGAGAAGTGAAATCAACCTAGCACCGTCTAATGATGTTACAGCTTGATGTTGTGTGGATGTTACTACTATGACATCTATCATATTTATGTTGGATTTTGGTTGCCATACCTGACGAATAAATATCTGACTTCAATTTGATGTTGGTTTGTTTTCCAATGTTGGCTCAACATTGGATTTTGGCCACTTTCCAACACAACCTAAAATCAACCAAACATCAACATCTTTTCACTATGTTATTGGACGTCAACATAACATTGTCCTTAGATGTTGGCTAGACATTGAATTTGTCACCTGACATCACGACCTAAATTTTACCTAATATTAATGTCTTATGACGTTGTGTGCCTGCTGGGCAATAACTAAATGAACTACAGAATGTTTCGTTTACACACATCCACATATTGCATGTCAATGCATCAGCTTTATACACCGTATTACTCACTACTTTTGAGTACTTTTGAAAGGGCTATTTTTTACTCATACTTTGAGTAATATTTACAACAGATTATTATACTCTACTTGCACAACATTTTTAGGCAAGTAATGGTACTTTCCTTTTTCAATACTCTTTCCACCACTGACCGTGACTATCGTACCTTGACGGTTTGGGATGAATACATGTACCATTACAGCCCTAGTCCTTCACTATATGCTGCACTATATGCCGCAACATGAGAGCTGATCAGACTGCGCAGCTGCAGGTCACATTTTAAAGAGCAACGGCAGGCCGCCTACTCAGAACCTTCGCCCTACAGTATAGAAATTAAACATAGAACATGTCAATAATTTTCTGTGGAAAAACATGTTTTAATTTCTATGGGTCAGGTGTGCTGAAAAGAATTAGTTTATTCTAGTCTCCTGTTAACATTTGTTGTGTGAACTATGAAGAGAATAATGACGCAAGATTGTGCCTTGAAACATTTTTCTGGAAGTTACTCCCATTCTGTAGTACAAGCAAAGCATTATGGGCATAAGAAAATATGTGGATAAACACAAACTACAAGCTTCGCATTTTAAACATCACACACACACACACTTGAAATAGCTCAGCGGTCTCACTCTTGCTACTAAGCCTCTACAATAATCAGACTAATTACACACAGACAAGCTTTCCCCCTCTTACATATATACACACACACACACACACACACACACACACACATGCAGTGTATGCACACACACAGACACACACGCGCACAAGGCTGTCCAAACTCATTGACGGGTGTTACACGCCATTACCCAACACACTGGAGCGTTTGACTATGGGCACTCAAGAGGATGTATAGTAATAATCACTTCTGTGCCCTGCTGGATTTATATGCCCTAAGTGGACAGTTCCAGGTCAGCTATACATAATGTGTTATTTCCAAGGAATTTGACCTTTCTAAAGAATATATGTGCATGGTATGACAACCTGAGCCACATGGAGGGCTTCTCATCGTCTCTGTACATTTACTTTTTGCTTGTGTGCTGTGATACGGCCATTCAATAAAAAGGTTTGATGAAAAGCAATTGATGTGCAGAAAGCTGGGATTAAAAAAATGGGGGTAGTGGGGAAAAGGTTATTATTAATATTATTATAAATGTACCAGTTCTGGGTTGCAGCTGGAAGGGCATCCACTGTGTAAAGCTGTTGCGACCCCTGATAAATAAGGGACTAAGCCAAATGAAAAGGAATGAATTGCAATATTAAATTTTACTATTATACAATATAATGTTTCATGATCAATTAAATGCTGCAAACTAAATATATAAACACATTAAAACATTTCTTATGCTTAAATTAATAATATTAATAACCAAAACAATTATATTCTAAATTATATAGTACATTTATTATTGCATATTTAATTCAAATATGACATTGTACATTACAACACAAAATAGAATGTTGTATTATAAATTGTATTTACTCATTACTATATCATTTTAAACATTTTGTAATAATTAAATGTTTTTTATAATATAATACGATATATAAATAATTTTAAATTAATTCATATTTAAATTTTTTTAAACAATACATTATTAGCTTACTTTTTATTATTATTATCATCATCACCATTCATTCATTAATTTTCCTTCGGCTTTGTCCCTTTATTCATCAGGGGTCGCCACAGTGGAATGAACCGCCAACTTATCCAGCATATGTTTTACATAGTAGAGGCCCTTCCAGCCGCAACCCAGTACAAGAAAACACCCATACATTACGGCCAATTTAGTTTATTCAATTCACCTATAGCGCATGTCTTTGGACTGTGGGGAAAACCAGAGCACCCAAAGGAAACCCACGCCAACATGGAGAACATGAAAACTCTATACAGAATTGCCAACTGATCCAGCCCAGGCTCGAACCAGTTATCTTCTTGTTGTCAGGTGACAGTGCTAACCACTGAGCCACTGTGTTGCCCCTTATTAATTAAAAAAATGTTGTAATAATTAAATATTTGTAATATAATATAATATAATATAATATAATATAATATAATATAATATAATATAATATAATATAATATAATATAATATAATATAATAATTAATCAAAATTTCTATATCTATTTTTTTAAACAATTGAATATTTGTCTACTTGTTTATCATCATCATCATCACCACTACATTTAGAATTGAATGAACTGTTATTTAATGGTGGCGCAGTGGGTAGCACAATCACCTCACAGCTGGGTCAGTTGGCATTCCTGTGTGGAGTTTGCATGTTCTCCCCGTGTTGGTGTGGGTTTCCTCCAGGTGATCCGGTTTCCCCCACAAGTCCAAAGACATGCACTATAGGTGAATTTGGTAAGCTAAATTGTCCGTAGTGTCTGTGTGTGAATGAGTGTGTATGGGTGTTTCCCAGTGAATTTGCAGTTCATCTCGCTGTGGCGACGCCAGACTATTAAAGGGACTAAGGCGAAAAGAAAATGAATAATTGAATATTCTTTCCCTGCATTTCCCCAAAACCTTTTCTTCCCTAATATTTTCTTCCTGTAAATCTGAGTTCAAGCACCATTTGAATGCGAGAAAATGTGGTGTAAAAGGGTTTATCTGATATTGACTGGATCGATGGAGTATTGTCTTTTGTGATTAATTGGTCACCAGAAGGATTATGAGGACACATTTTTTAAATGATGTGCACTAATAAATTATTCATTAAAAAAAAAACATACTGCAATTCTTTACAAACGATCAATCTTCAGTTCTGTCTTCATGGTGACTGAAATGCATTATTATTTCTTCCCATACCGATAAACTTCCGGTAAATGGTTAATGTGACTTTTTCAATTTTATACAGCTCCTTTTACAGCATGGATATTGTAACATAATAAAATATAATCAGTTAAACAGGCTTCAGCATTGATTTAGTTATTTAATTGATACCCCAATATTTTTTATTCATATTTTAAAGACATGGCATGGAAAATTTAAATTTAATCCAGTGCTTTTTGTACATTCTGAGACCCACTTTACATTGTATATCAATCAGGCAGTGGAGATCATTGATTTAAAGGAAACAGACCTTAAACATGCTGATTTTGTAAAGGCATACAGTTCACCAGAAGTGTTTGACCCAGGTTACTGAAAATTAAAGTCCTTCTGCATACTTCTGCATACACCCTATTACAACTTCCATGCTCCACAAGTTTATACCACTGCAACAGGATCATTTTTGCTTTGCCGCGAATCTGCAAAAGACGATCCTGTGAAATCTGTGGCTAAAGGTAGTCTGCGCTCTAAACCAGTCTGCTGACAAAGGCCTCTGAGGATGGAAACGGCTGTTATCACTCCTGCAACAGGAGAACAAACCAATTTAGCCAAAGCCAGCGGCAACCTCAGAAAAAAAAGTACTTTTTTCTATTACCCAAACACGACAAATAGCCAGAGTACTGCATCTCATTTTGTCCATCATGTCGGCGGCAATAAAGGAGAATAAAATATTGACAGTTTAAGCCTCGGTGTGATGTTTGTGTCACTTTATGGAAACGACTAAATTGTCTTGCCTGGTGGCTGACATTAAGAGTTACTGCTGTGGCCCTACAGCCATATTTAAAAGCCCAGCAAACACATTTCTAACAACAGGTCTATGAATAAAAGTCTGTCTTGTTCAGTGTATATGGTCTGGGTTTAGATTTAACTGCTTTTAAAATGCCATATGTATGACTGTGTGTGAGTACTCTTAATGATAGTGGTACATGAAGGTACAGGCCAGGAATAGCAGTGAGTAGAGCAGAAGCGTGTGGAGAAGTTAACCCGCAGGTGCAAAAAGCACTGGTCTGGCCAAATCGGAGTTCGCTGCTGCACAATGAGTCACTCGCACAACTTGAGCATGAGTGTGAATCGGATAAATATAGAGGATAAAATCCACCTTAGTGGCACACATACTGGGTGGCACTACTGCGTGCTTACACCAACCAACCAGAGCTGGATGACTTCAAGAGACAGGAGTCAAAGGACTGTTTGATAGAGCTGTGGTGAGTTTTTTTTTTATTTTACCTCACTATGCGTCACTATTCCCTCGTACATTGATTGTGTGCTTAGTTTTTAACAGCAGATGGCGCTGTATGCTTTACAAACAGCCATACTCTGCTTGCATCCATCCAGCCGTGTTTACGTTAACCTTGTAACATAAAAGTCAACTCACATTACTGAGCGCTCTTTCTCATGAGCATTTGAGTGTACATTTAAAAACTAGCTTAGAGCACCATCTGCTGCAACAAACTAAGCTCAGAATCGATTCAAGAGAGAATAGCGATGCATGTTGATTATCTCAGAATCAATGTAGAATTTATTACTTGAATGACTTTTCGCAAAAGCTGTACTGTTTAATAGAAATGTTTTGGTTACACGATTGTTATAAAACCCTTTACAAACCTTCACACTACCCTTTAAAACAAACAAGCAAACAGATCTGAAATATATAAACAAACAAACAAAATTGTTAAAGTAACGTTTACTTGTCTTGACATATACTTTTTGCTGCTCTCTGGTGATTTGAAGTGCTTCTTTTAGTCTCATTTATAAGTCACTCATGATAAACGTAAACATTTAGCCACCTTTTTATCCTTTCTAACTCAAGTGACATTACAAATTTAAGAATCAAATAAAACCATTTTGGGCAACACGGCTTAGTGGTTAGCACCATCACCTCACTGCAAGAAGGTTGATGGTTTAAGCCCCGGCTGGGTCAGTTGGCATCTGTGTGTGGAGTTTGCATGTTCTGCCCGTGTTTGCGTGGGTTTCCTCTGGGTGCTCCGATTTCCCCCACAGTCTAAAGACATGCGCTATAGGTGAATTGAATAAGCTAAATTGGCCATAGTGTATGTGTGTGCATGTGTATTTTCCAGTACTGGGTTGCAGCTAGTAAGAAATTCTCTGTGTAAAACATGTGCTGGATAAATTGGCGGTTCATTCCGCTGTGGCAACCCCTTATGAATAAAGGAATTAAGCCAAAGGAAAATGAATGAATGAATGAATGAATAAAACCATTTTACACATACAATACCAATGAAAAGTTTGGTTTGAATACATTTTAATGCTGATGCTTGCCAATACTGCATTTCTACTATCAAAGATTCAACAACCAAAAACTAATATTGGCAAATATTATATATTAAGTCTTTTAAATATAAATATTTAAGTGTAGCACGGAGTTTCAGTGATTAGCACTGTCGTCTCACAGCAAAAAGAACACTGATTAGAGTCCCACTGGGTCAGTTGGTGTTTCTGTGTGGACTTTGCATCTCCCCGTTTCCTCTGTGTGCTCTGGGTTCCCCCACAGTCCAAAGACATGCGCTATAGGTGAATTGATTAAACTAAATTGGCCGTAGTGTATGAGTGAGTGTGAATGCTAGTAGTATATGGGTGTTTATATGGGTGTATTTGGGCAAGCTAAAATCGTCCCTAGTGTATGTGTGTGAATGAGAGGGTATGGGTGTTTCCCTGTGATGGGTTGCAGCTGGAAGAGCATCTGCTGTGTAAAACATAAATTGGTTGGAATATACACTACTGGTTTGGGGTCAGTTTTTTTTTTTTAAGAAAATTATTCCGTTTATAAAGGCAGCATTTATTGAATGTGATTTTTTTTTTAATTTGTAAATATTTCTAAAAAATTTAAACTGCTTTCTTATTGTATGTAGTTTCAAATGAAACTATTACTTCAGGCTAGGCATGGGCCTTATAATAATAATAATAATAATAATAATAATAATAATAATAACAATATAATAATAATATTAGAGTGATTTCTGAAGGATCTTGAGAATCTAAAGCTAAAATTCATCTTAAATCTCTGGAATAAATTATTAAATTGCAAACTACTTTTGAACAGTTATTTTATAGTGCAATAACATTTTACAATTTGTACTGTATTTTTGATGAAATAACTGCAGCCTTGGTGAGCAAGATAAGCTTATTTTAAAACATTTAAAAATCTTACTGACCCCAAACTTTTGACCGGTAGTATGTATGTAAATATAAATAAATAAATAAATCACAGATAATAAAGGAAAAAATATACAATTGACAAATTAATATTGTATATTACTATTTACAACATGGTATGTATAGCTATATTAGATGCATTACATTCTCCAGCTCTACAGTCAACAGAATGTTTGAAAAGCTCCACAAGCTCTCTCTCTCTCTCTCTCTCTCTCCTACACCCACACAAACACACACTCATATATAGACACACATGCATACACGCACACGCATGCGCACGCACACACACACAAACCTTCAGAGCATGTGAGCTCTATAATAAGCTCCCAGCTGAGATCCTTCTCCTCATACGGATGGATATTAAACTCAAGTCAAGGATCAGAGCACTAAGTAGGCCAGAAGAGTGTAAGGGCAGACTGACCAGAAAACTTGACGCTCGGCTCTTGGTGTGCAGGGGATGAACAAAACACTCACACATTCAAAGAGTGCTAATAGTGCAGTGAGCCTGTGGCGTTGGACTCAGTGTGTGTCCTCCACATTACAGAAAGGGACAGGCGCCATCATCGGACAGATATCAGGAGCGTGTATTGTGCTTAAGCAACAATTGAAAGAAAAAAAGAGGCAGATGTCAGCTGAAGACACATTGTTTTAAGCATTGTTTCACCAGAGTACTGTAATAATAGAGTCCTAATACCTAATTAAGCTAATCACTGTGAAAGCCAGACCCTCGTCCACTTTATTCACAAGGCATCTTAAAAGACAGCACTTAAGAGATAGCAGGCTTACCCACCTCCTCCCCCAACACACAAAACACACACACACTCACACATCTTCATAAGGACTGGAAGTCTGGTTTTGATGCCATTAACAATTCTTTCTGTACTTGTGAGGAAGCTATAAAAATAGAAGGAAGTGTTGTATATGTATTATTTCTTGGCAACCAGAATTTCTCTCTCATCAAATTCAACTCTGACAGTGAGGCCACAACTCAGCTTAAATAAATTGAGTAGCAGGAGCTCTGAACAGAAGTACTGGAAACTCTACCAAGGGGTTCTGATGCAGGTTAATCCAGATCTTGACTGACATGTTACAAACACTGATGTTTAATCTATTTCAGCAATAAAATAAAATAATTTGAACTGCATAAGAGCGATTTTTATTATTATAGATTATTGTTATATTTATTGCTTAAATATGTGGGGTTTAGAATATTTGATAATGCTTTTGAAATAAGTTTTCATATCAAGTGAAATTTTTTTTATCAAAATTAATTCAGTGAAATATTAATACAATTGATAATATACAGTTGAAGTCAGAATTATTAGCCCCCTTAAATTTTTTTCAAATTTTTTTAAATATTTCCCAAATGATGTTTAACAGAGCAAAGAAATTTTCACAGTATGTCTGATAATATTTTTTCCTCTGGAGAAAGTCTTATTTGTTTTATTTTGGTTAGAATAAAAGCCGTTTTAATTTTTAAATCCATTTTAAGGTCAAAATTATTAGCCCCTTTAAGCTCTATTTTTTTCGAGTCTACAGAACAAACCATCATTATACAATAACTTGCCTAATTACCCTAACCTGCCTAGTTAACTTAATAAACCTAGTTAAGCCTTTAAATGTCACTTTAAGCTGTATAGAAGTGTCTTGAAAAATATCTAGTCAAATATTATTTACCATCATCATGGCAAAGATAAAATAAATCAGTTATTAGAAATGAGTTATTAAAACTATTATGTTTAGAAATCTTCTCTCCGTTAAACAGAAATTGTGGAAAAAAATAAACAGAGGGGGGGGGGGGGGGGGGGGGGTGCTAATAATTCATGGGGGCTAATAATTCTGACTTCAACTACATTATCTACATTATCCCAACTTAAAATAACAGTAGCAGTTTTCTGCTTTAATATATTAAAAAAGCTATTTATTTCAGTGATAAACAAAGCTAAACTCCAGTCAGAAACATTTATCATTAATTATATTTAACTAGTTAACTTGTGTACAATAGTATATGCAGTGGCTCCCAAACTGGGGGTCAAAATAAATTTTAGTAAACTATTAGAATCACCATATTTTGACCATAACTTACAGAAGATAAAAAAGTAGTTTTTAATAGTAAAAAACAACAACATGCAAATGAAAAGCCATCAGTCTTTAAAATATTTTTTATAGGATCGGTGTGTTTACGTTAGATTAACACAGCAATAGCGTCAGCTGGGACAGATTGATTTTATAGCATCAGGTTAAACTTTGACACCTTCGAGGCAATTAAATACATAACAAAAACACAGGCCACAACTGAACATTGAGGATGATCTCTGATTGGCAGTCTCCAAAATTAAACCAAGAATAGACTTGTGCTGAAAACATTATGTCCACAGTCTCTTTAGTTGAGGTTAATATTAAATTAAACAAATTATTAAATGACAATAAAATGATTTGGTTGTTAGACTGTTGCACATTTTTGTGTTGTCAATATGCTCTTGTTTAAATAGGCCTTTTGTTGTGCGAGCAACGTTGTATATTTATAACCACCTCTAAGGAATTTAGGGGTCGTGAGTCACTGCCATTGTTTATTTAGGGGTCGTGGGCTGAAAAGTTTCGAAACCCCCAGTACATACAGTAGTACTGTATATGCAGTGTACATCCTGTTTATCTCAGTACTATCTCAGTCTTCTTCACAATCTTCTGAAACTGACTTATATGTCAAAAGTAGACATGCATTTTCACACAGGATCACCTTTTCACAACATTTCAAGTTCAAGCTCAACAATGTTAACCTACTAACTCTACTGTATGGTTTGGGTTTTTGGTGGAAAAAAGCAATAACAATAATATTATTAATGATATGACTGGTCAGAATGCCTGTCAGTCAAACTCCTTGCTAAGGGTCAATTGTAATAATTGATTATAATGATTGAATAATTGGAACAATTTTGGCCTTGACTGTACACTACCTGCCAAAAGTCTTGTCGCGATCCAATATTAAGAGTAAAAAGTAATAACTTGACTTCTAGTTGATCATTTGGAAAAGTGGCAGAAGGTTGATATTTCTGATGAATTATCTGTTGAACTGCATCTCAATCATTACAAATACTGCAGAAGATCTACTGGAACCCGAGATTCTCAGAGAAATCAGTCAAGTTTAGTAAAGGAAAAATCATGGTTTGAGGTTACATTTAGTATGATGCCGTGCAAGAGATCTGCAGAGTGGATGGCAACATCAACAGCCTGAGGTGTCAGAGACATTTGTGCTGCCCATTACATTACAAACCACAGGAGAGGGTAAATTCTTCAACAGGATAGTGCCCCTTCTCAAACTTCAGCCTCCACATCAAAGTTCCTGAAAGCAAAGAAAGTCAAGGAGCTCCAGGATTGTCCAGCCCAGTCACCAGACATGTACAATATTGAGCATGTAGGCATTAAAAATGAATCCAAGAACCTTGATGAATTCTGGGAGTCCTGCAAGAACGCCTTCTTTGCTATTCCAGATGACATTATTAATAAATATAGATACAGGGCTGCCAACTCTCACGCATTCCGCGTGAGAGTCACGCAAGGACCGTATAGTCTCATGCTCTCACCACCACACATGCATTTTCTCACGCAGAAAAACATCCCCGTTAATATTTTTTCCATTATAGTAAAGACGGTGTTAAAGACTTTTATCGTTTTATAAAGATGCTATTCTCTCTATGTGCAACCGATCCAACGCTGGTGAAAGCAATGTAATCAATAACAAACTGACGCATGCGCGCAGAAAACATACCCGCACACCTCTCACACCGCCCCTGCTTGGCACTGATGCGCTGCTTGGGTTGCCGCTCCTGGTATGAATCCCGGTTGTGAACATGCATGCCGAAAAAAATAGCCGCTGCTCACGCACCGCTCATGCGTTGTACAACAGGTGTTGTGCCAAGAAATGCAACCCTGTTTAGGCAAATAGTGCAAATAGCGCACCTTGTTGGAATAAGCTAGATTCCCGGTCCTCACTGTTTGATTGACAGAGACAACATAACTAAAGAGAGCAACAAATAGTAGTGTAAGTGGCGTAGCTTGTAAAGCGCATAGCATCATGTTTTAACGCGATCGATTATGAACCCGGTTCAAATGCAGCGTCTGATGAACACGTTCTTCTTTTTTTCCCCCACTACATATCAGGTTTTGCCTACTTTTCATAACGCTGAAGACAAGTAGGAATCATTAATAAGTGTGTGTATTACGGAAGACTCAGATTCATAGAATTGGATTGAAGAGGCGTTATCCAAATCATATGCATTATAAGTTTGTAGAAGTTATACAATACAAATATCCTTAAATATAAATTTTAGTATTGCTTCTGTGAACAAGTATATTAAAATCCATTAATTTGACACTAGTTGTATTAGTTTTTTTTTTCAAAGTATGCTTTAAATGCTTTAAAAATAAGTTAAATCTTTGTAGACTAAAATGTATGTACTGTAAATAATTTATTTTAAAAATGCAGGCAATCCATTATAGATTCATTTTATTAAAAATATTTTATTAATCTTATTTTTTAATTCAACTATAGCGGCCAGGTACATGGCCTACAAGACATTGTGCCCAGGGGCCTCTGAATTCTTAATCTGCGCCGGTGTTTCATAGACTTTTATTGGGATTCTCATTCAACTATGAAAACCAAAGACCATAATTGATTAAAACGTATTATGATTATTATCTTGATGGATAAAGCAAAAACAATAAGTGAGACGCATTTTAAAACGCACTAGGTTTACAAATAATGTAAAAACAAATCTGTAATCTTCTGTAAGGGAATGGGTTCACTCTCATTAGTGTCATAATGATGTTATTAAAAAATTATCAATTTAAGTTAATAGATACGCAGTTCAGAGGGGATGCGTTTTATGGCAGGGGTAACAGCCTTTACTGTACAGGTGTCAGTGCGCAGTGAGATTTGGAAATCGACAAAATTAAAGTTTAACCAATATGATGATGATCTTATTTTGACTAGCATATCTCCTGATAGATTTTTTTTTGTATGAAGCAGAAAGGAGGGATGAAGTCAGGGAGTTTTGACTAAATAAACCTAATACTTGGCCATAACAAAAGTCAGGTCTAAGACAACACAATAGATAATTCTATAAAACATATTTTTTTGTGTTCTATACAATCTGTAGAATTTAATTCTAATAAAATTAGCATTCATTCATTAATTCATTCATTCATTTTCCTTCAGCTTAGTCTCTATTTCAGAGGTCACCACCTCTGAACTGCCAACTGTTCCGGCATATGTTTTACACAGTGGATGCCTTTCCAACCGCAACCCAGTACTGGGAACCCAGTACCCATACACACTCATTCACGCACACACTGATGCAACCAATTTAGTTAATCAATTCCCCTATAGTGCATGTGTCACTCAAACCAGTGACCAACTTGCAGTGAGGCGACAGTGCTAACCACTGAGCCACCATGCTGTCCTGAAATTAATATTACGCAAAATATTTCTTAAATGATCTTAGCATATCACTTCAGTTGTATCTTTACATTGTTTTCCAGTTACATTTAGTATTTATTTTTTCATTTATTTATTTATAATATAATAATAGTATAATAGTAATGATACTCTAATTTGTAATAAATAATTTAAAAAGTATTTATAAAAATATTTATGGCTTTGTTGTGGAGGCGTGGCTTGTGGATGTGGGCGTGGCTTAAATTCTCACTCCAAAGTAAAGCCAAAAGTTGGCAGCCCTGTAGATGTTTTAGTAATTGAGAAGCAGAAGAGATGGATGGATGGATGGATGGATGGATGGATGGATGGATGGATGGATGGATGGATGGATGGATGGATGGATGACATATATTGACACATCCCAGAATGATCACATGTGGTCAGTAAATGGAGAGTATGTGGTCTTTTGTGACTTCTCAATGGGATGAGATATACATTAGGAATGCTCCGATCAGGATTTTTGCAGCAAATGTCAAGTACTGATTCCTTGTCATATTTCTTATTTGAGTCACGGAGATATTCAGTCATCCATGCTAATGGGAGTCATACACAATAATAATACTTTTTCCACTGCACCATGACTTTATATTCTATACTGTAAATTAAGACAGCATCATATTATATTTTGGTAAAAAGGCGTAGGCCTTTGCCTTTCACATAAGCCATTTCTGATTCCAAATGATCAACTAGAAGTCGAGTTATTATTTGCTGTTCCTAAAACTTGAATAGGCGACAAGACTTTTGTCAGGTAGTGTACATGTTGAGTTCAGCAGCTAGAATCTACTGAAATGACAATGAACAACAGATACCTGTCACTCAAGTGACCACGCCCTCAATTAAGCAGAATTTTAAGGCTTAATATAAATTAACTCATTAAAAATTCACCCCGTCACAGTTGTCATGAAGAGTAGTATATCTGTATACACCAAATCCATTATTTATACCAGGCTGTAAACATTTTTTTCCTGTAGTAAAGTTGGGCATGGGTGACACGGTGGCTCAGTGGTTAACCGCAAGAAGGTCACTGGTTCGAGTCTCGGCTGGATCAGTTGGCATTTCTGTGTGGAGTTTGCATGTTTGCATGGATTCCTCAGAGTGCTCTTCAATTGAATAAACTAAATTATACGTAGTGTATGTATGTGGTTACTTCTGTATAGCTTCATGAGAGAGAGAGGTTGCTGCTTGGTGTAATGAAATGTTTTTATTTATTTTTGTATTGTTGATGTGCTTAATTTCGTTAACAAAAAAGTTCTGTTTAATGAATAAATTAATGAATGAATGCATGAATGCTTCATTTGTTTTCCTGTAGTATGTCTCGATTCTCAACCCTGCCTGAGCCAGATCATAAAACATTTCCTTAACACGATATTACAGTTCATGATTACGTTTCCACAAGCGCTAAGGCCTACAGGGATTAGAATTAAAAACCCCTCTCAAATTCTCTATGGTGATGTCAGCCAAGACAGACGCATGTGTCCTCATTAAGGCAGGAGCTCTTGCTATATGGGACATCCTCCTAATGAAGCGTAATTGGACTGCTTCCACTATTTAACATGATGGTATGGGGACAGCGGCTTCTCTCTTGCACCAGATAACATGTCAAGGCAAGATACTGAGTTTCAACTTCAGTCACATTTACTGATTGTTGTGCTTGTCATTTCCAGCATAAAAATCAAAAGACTTACCTCTTTGGGTTCATTGTTCTAGTTTTCTACAAGAAAGAGCAGCACAGTAACAGTTGTCATGTTTTTGAGCAAGAGAAGACAGATGGGAGAAGACGTGATGCTCTCTTTGTCTCTCATTAATGTAAAGGACTGTGCGAGACAAGGGAGTCTCTGTTCGTCTCTCCGACTGAACATGACAGCTCCTCTCTTTGCCTCATTGAGGAGAAGTACATCCCTCGCCAAATGCTTTCTTACAGCTTTTACAAAAACCAACAGCTAAAACCGAGAAACAAAGCCACTGTATACAAATCCAGCACACAGCGGACCCAATCACCTCCCTGTTATTGTTGTGAATGCGCATATTATGTCGGAAATCACACTGAATTTCATCCCAGCTGATGGGATACTGTGCTCCGTGGGATACTGTGAAAGGCTGGTGCTGTTATTCATGTTATTTTAGAGGGCAATAACAAAACAATTTACAGTTTGAATTCCAGTTCCACAACTGAACATATAAAATTAAATTACAATATAATACCATTAAGGGGTTTGCGGATGGTATGATTTTTATTGCTAATGAAAGTCTCTTCTAAAATACATCAAAACAGTAATATTGTGAATTATTATTAGAATATTTAAAAAAAACTTGATCTTTTAGAGTTGATTCTAATATGCTTAAAATATATCTTATTATTATGAACAATGGTGAACATACTTTTTGCCATTTAACATTTTGCCATATTTTTGGATGAATTTAAAGTTGAAGATAGCACTTTTCTAAAATACAAATACTATAATTTATTGCTTACTTATTAAAAATTTGTAATTATTATTAATTAAAATCCTTATAAATGGTAAAAGTAATTGTGTCAACAAACATTTTTATAGATATTTGAATACATTTATTGATAAATTAAAAATTAAAAGAATTCAATTTATTTGAAAAAATACAATGTGCTGCTTACTTCTGAATAAAGAATTAATTGTACCCCAAACAAAATTGTTTGTTTAATACACTACCTGACAAAAGTCTTATCGCCTATCCTAAGTTATAGAAACAGCAAATAATAACTTGACTTCTAGTTAATCATTTGGTGTCAGAAGTGGTTTGTGTGACAGGTAAAGGCCTCTAGATTACGCTTATTTTACCAAAATAAAATATGATTATGCCTTGATTTTAATCGTTTAATTAGGCCAGTAAGGTCTGACTTTACTTTGACAAAAGTCTTGTCACTTAACCGAAATAATGTAAAGTATAGTATATAAAGTCATGGTGCAGTGGAAAAAGAATGAATATTGTGTATGACTTCCATGAGCTTGGACAACTGCATCTATACATCTCTGCAATGACTCAAATAAGTTAATAAAGTCATTTGGAATGGCAAAGGAAAGCGTTCTTGCAGGACTCCCAGAGTTCATCAAGATTCTTTGGATTCATCTTCAATGCCTCCTCCTTCATCTTACCCCAGACATGCTCAATAATGTTCATGTCTGGTGACTGAGCTGGCCAATCCTGGAGAACCTTGACCTTCTTTGCTTTCAGGAACTTTGATGTGGAGGCCTGAAGTATAAGAAGGATCGCTGTACTATACTGCTGAAGAATTTGCCCTCTCCTGTGATTTGTAATGTAATGGTACCTCAGGCTGTTGATGTTGCCATCTACTCTGCAGATCTCTCACACACCCCCATACTGAATGTAACCCCAAACCATGATATTTCCTTCACCAAACTTGACTGATTTCTTTGAGAATCTTGGGTCCATGCGAGTGCCAATCGGTCTTCTGCAGTATTTGTGATGATTGGGATGCAGTTTAACAGATTAATTATCTGAAAATTACCTTCTCCCACTTTTCCCAAACAATCAACTATAAGTCAAGTTATTATTTGTTGCTCTTAAACTGGGACCGACGACAAGATTTTTATCACGTGGTGCATACTTGTGTATACAATATATATATATATATTATATATATATATATATATATATATATATATATATTATATATATATATATATATATATATATATATATATATATATATATATATATATATATATTTCAATTAGATTTCTACTTTCGTAGTGTGCATCAATGTCAAAATCATTTTTTGTAAATAAACATATTCTGTTGCCTTTAAAAATCGCCTCAATTTAGTGTCTTCCTTAATGAATAATGGTATAAATCTCGTTTAGGAATGACAGGAGTAGATGCATATAGGCTACTACAAAATCTGACAAGCTACATTTACATTCTTCCAGTGCCATATGACAGCACAAACGACCGCGAACCACTAAAGATTCTGCACTTGATAATAATGGGGAGTGATTTAGCAGTTACTATTGGTTGTTTACGGTTGCCAAGCAACAGCACAACCTGTAATACAGCCTTCGACTGATGTGCAGTCACAGGTGTGCAGAGGCTCTAAATGTGGCAGACCCCAGCAGAATTTATAATGCTGAAACTGTTAGATGTTCAAACTCTCTGGACCTCTTTGGTAATTTAATTAAACAGTGAATCCTATCCAATTCATGTGTGGTGTATTTTGGAGATCCTGTTGCTCTGCTGTGACTGAGGGCGATCCCTTCCCCCCCATTCTCTCTCCTGTTACACAATAACACAACACCCCGGAGCCAATTCCTCCAACACACACACAAAATCCTAGAAATTCACTACCGTGCTGCCTGTACGCATTTCTCAGTGCATGTACAACACACGGAAAGACTTGCTGCAGAGGGTTATTATTTTCTTCTCAGTGCGAGGCTCTGAAAGACATTTCAGGCTTATGACAGAACCCGCTGCTGCTTTCTGAGAGACTCTGATGCATGTTTACAGCCGTCTCCCAAGAGCAATCACATCAGATGCGAAGGTGTAAAGTACATATTGTGAAACACCTAATAAAGAGGAAATGCACGCCACATAATGCTCTTCAACAGATGTTTCATTTAGAGCATTATGAGACTTTTTCAGGTGCAGATAAAATTATAGCAACAGTAAATACGCTCCATTCAGTTCTCTGTCATGAAGCACGCTTATATTCCTCCGGCCCGGAGGCTTTCTTTCTTGGAGGTCTTTGAAAGCGCACTCTCCCACCGATCTTTAAGTGGGCTCTCGAGTCTTAGCATGGTGGAATCGGTGAGCATCTCTTATTGATCGTGGAGTCTTTGCATGGGGTCCGGCTATTGATCAGCTCTAATTCTGCTCACGGATCAAATAAAGGAATCTACCATTAACTGTGAGGACTTCAAATGTCAGCGAGACGGCTGGGGGTCATCGAATAAATTGCATTCCACCTTTGTACTGACACATTGTGCAGAAATTGAAAGCGAAAATGTGTCTATTCTTGAACAGCGGGAGAGGGAATGAAAAAGAATACTGTCTGGTTGTGTCCTGTTTATCAATTTATGAGTCATCTGTTTTAATTACTTGTTTACCAGGAGGAAATTTAATTAATATTCACTCTATACAGTACACAGGATATCTAAATTTACTTTAGCTTAATGTAATAAAAGTTATCGTAGATCATCCAGCAGGTAAAAACACATACGACGGCAACAATTAAATCAAATGTGGTCTTGTTATTATAGTCAACAACTGCTGTTTTTCCATATTATAATTAACCTTACACAAACCCACACAACATGCTTAACGTAAAACCATGAAAGATCAATTTAATCCTCAAGTTGCATTTGATGCTGAGTAGAAATGACAATTATTTAGCATGTAAATGAAAATATTGTCATCATTTACTCGCCCTTGTGTTATTCCAAAACTATTAGACTTTCAAGCATTTTAGAAACACAAAATAATTATAAGCAAAAAAAAATCTACCTTCAATCTCAAAACACAGTAAAACACAGTAATCCACAGTAATTCCAATTTCATGAAGCTATATATTGAGGTACAGTATGCATTTAATTTACTTCACAAAATTAGAGCTATAACCCACTGGAGTCATATAGATTACTTTTATATTGCTTTACTGAACATTTTTAGGCTCAAAACCTTGAAGTGAACTGAGTTTTAATAAAGAGGCAGAAACCTCTCATGTTTCCTTAAGACGAACAAAACCTTTGATCTTTAACCATACTGTACAAAAAACTCAATCAAATCAATCAATCAAAGGCAGTCGAAAAATGTGGAAAAATATTAAAAAGCCTTACTGACATGGCGATTCCTTAATAAATAGCGCAGTTTTAAGAAATAGCCATGTCAATAAAGGCTTTTTAATATTTTGTCCACATTTTTTGAGTGCCTTGGATTGATTTTTGCTGTTTACTCTCATGAATCCCTTACCTAAAGAGCACCAAGATATTATTTAATGGCCCTTTTCCACTGAGTGGTTCGGTACGATATGGTTCGATACACTTTTATGGCCGTTTCTACTATCAAAGGGTACCAAAAAGCAAACTGTAGCGTACCACTTTTTGGGTACCCTTTGCAAAGGGTTCCTAGCATGACAAAAGGGTACCAAAAGGCAGCGCTAGACAAGCAGCAGAACGCTATTGGTTTATAGAGACATGTCACTCACTCATGGACAAGCAGGAGAATTAAAACAAAGAAACACAGCCGAGACATCACACCATACATATAAGGAGCCATGGTCAACTCGAGCTTAAACAAGCCTTGTCGTTGTCTTGATGAACAGCCATAAAGCCAAGAACAAAATCTGCTGTGTCCTGTTGTTGTTTTGCGAGCCTGTCTAAAAGTGTGAGCAGTTTCACTTTCTCCAGGGAGCTCGCGATCGCTCGTGCGCGTCTATACTTCTTGAGCTGATGAAAATAAGGTGCGGGTGATTATTGAAGTGCTTCTGACATCTGATCCTTTCAGAAATGGACAAACGTGAGATTGAAGCATGAAAAAACTAAGGAGAAGCCAGAAAATAAAAAGGAGTATGATTATTTCAGCAACCTAAACCATGAACAAACTGCCATGTTTAACCATTATCATCAACTTTTGAACTACTATGAATTTGGAATGACGAAATTACTTTCTAACAAGAGGTTACATTGTAAAATGTATGTTTACAGTAACATTAGCCATTAAATACCAATGAGGGATCGTTATCCTCTTGTTATTCTTTCCTGTTATCAATAAAAATAGCTTTTCTAGGTGTCAAGCCACATCTTCTTTAATCAACCTTTGGCCCAGAACAATCCTGCCCTCTTTTCTGTGTACTCAACCCCCTCTGGTCCAGCCCGGCAGGTGCTGACGGGGATGGTTTGCTCTAAAGATTGAGCCCACACAGAGGGGGAGCAGCTGTGGGTAACTTTCCTCAGGCGCCTCCGGACACACATTCAGCTCCTGGCACAAGAGACCATTCAGCATTACACAGAGTCAGGGCCTTCACCATTCACCATCAAACAGATCAGGAAGGGGGCTGCAGAGTAATACTACTGTAGAAGGCTTTCGATTAAACTGCTGCCACATTTAAATATGACTGAGCTTTATAACGGGTCACTGAATAACAAATGTCTTATCTTGAGGGGGAAAAAAGGAAAAGAGGGTGAGGAAGAAGTGCTGGGACATCATAGACTAATGAGCGTGTTGAGTTTTACACCTGAGCGAATGCCATGAAATTCATGAGGGATGGATTTGTCTCTTCACTTCCATTCAGCTCTGAGAGAATCAGCGGATGGAGCTTAATTATACTGTTTGGGGACCCTCACAATCGGCATCCTAATATCTGTTAATAAGGCCATTACACAATTGTTTTCATTCCATCTGATTGGTTTTCCTCAAGACTGAGGGGAAAAAAAAGGCATGAGTTGCTGGTGGATCATTGGTCTGAATGCATGAAAGGAGGATGAGGTGGGAGGACCTACGCATAGCTCAAAATCACATCAAGAAATGAAATATTGGTAGCCTGGGGGGAGACGAATGCGTAGATTTAATGTGCATTTCTTTGATGTGCTCTCTGTAGTATAACAGAACAAAGAATATTTAAAACATGCTACAGAGCTGAAAGACATCTGCTCTCTGATTTTATATCAAGTGTCTAGTTTGCATCATATTCTGAAAAACTCTATTATCTAAACTTGATTTTCTCCTTTGATGCTTTAGAGCGAAAAAGAATCTGAGAAAGAGTTAAATAGTGCTTCCAAAGTGTTTTGGTCTCGAGTACAGAGCAAAGAATCACCTTAGCGACACTAAACAATGAAAGTGTTTTTTATTTTATACACTAATTATATTACTCAGCAATATTATAATCTTAAGATTTGCTTTCAAATGATCAATGCTGTAAGTCGACTTCTACAAACACGTGTTGTTTTTCCAGGTGCACAAATGGAATTATGCAATTTAGACATAACTAAGGTGCATTCTTATAAAATAAAGTAATAATTTCAGTAAGTTCAAAATCTTACTTCTTTTGGGAATCAGAGAGAGAGAAGAGAGAGAGAGAGAGGAGAGAGAGAGAGAGAGAGAGAGAGAGAGAGAGAGAGAGAGTCAATCCATTCTCCATAACCTCATTATATTGCTGCTGTTAGAGATCAACATGAGCCCAAAGAGCTTGAAATGCATTGATTAATCAGTTCATTGGCTATTAACCCTTGTTTTCTAGTGCTCTGATCCTCTGTTCTGTTCAAAGGAAGCTGCTACATGTTGTGCGCTTTGAGTTTAGAAATACAAATATCTTATTGACTACTAAATCTTAATATGACCTGTGACCCATAATAACGGACCGAAAATATCAATATTAATTAATCTCGATCAATTTTTTAAGCATTATGAAACGATTTAATGATGTATCGGCGACAAAGCGTGCGCGTCCATCATGACGCATAATAGAGATTCATTGCAAGCACAGGACTGAAACGAAATGGTGAAGAAAAAGCGGACGTTAAAAATGTGTTTAACTTGGCAATCAGATTATTTCCCAACGACATGATCCCAACCCAGAGCGCATTTCGCGTAACGCGCATATTTGCATCTGAATCCATGCATTTTTTTCATTTGCAACGCATTTATGACTATTGCATTAAAAAGAACCACAGCTGATGCAAGATAAAAATTGTATTCAGCACAAATAATATCGATTTCATCTCCGCGAGTATGCGCAACAGGGAGACAAAAACTTTCACAATCCAGACTTCTTTCATTTTATCTTTCTGCCATCAAAGCAACAGATACGAACAGCAGTTGCAGTGGCTTGATATTCGCTTCACACATTTTCTCTCCACACTGTAAAAACGGGTTGTACTCACACGCATAAGTCATGGAGAAGCTATTGCCCAATTTGACCATATCCACTTGAGGTACCAGTTTAGGGATATCCTGGTGATGCGAGAGCGCAAAACGAAACACTTCATATTCGTGTGATTCGGTTGGGAATAACCCTCCTGGGGAGAAAGAAGAATCACAGAATAACGTTAAAACAACTCAAGCAGCTTTCCTGTACAACAAGTACATTGAATAACACTATAATTACGCGGTATCTCCATTTTTTTAATCGCGCGCCATTCTGCTCTCACTTTTGTCATTCACTCACCTATGTTGATATTACTCGGAAAACTGGAACCGAAGCACAATCCCAGAAAACTGGTGCAGAGCAGTGTAAGGCTTCGCTGCATATTTCCTTTTGCATTAGCGAAGATAAAGAAAGCCAAATCCCAAGCATGGGTATGCGCGTGGTGTTGAATATCTTCTAGATGCTCTCACACTATCCACACATCGGCGAGTGAGTAGCGTGGATTACAGGTGCACCTCTTTGCGCGTGCTGTCCTCTCTCGCACTCGCGCCGCGTCCTTGTGTGTTGCGCTCAGTCGTTCCTTTAGCACGAGCAGCATTTCCTCTGAACGCCACGAGCGCGCACGGGGGTGAGAGAGAGCGATAGAGGGAGAGGGAAGAGAGCGAGAGAGAGAGATTCTCCAAAACCCGCACTCCACTCTAGCGCAACACGGTGTGTGGAGTTTCTTCTCTACTTCACAATTAGTGATTCAATTACCGAACGATATTTCACGCGCTCTAGCTAAGAACTGATGGCGAATGACTCGTAAACAATCATGAGGGTATACATTTCAAATGAAGTGCTTGTCAATAACAATATTCGTGGAATTCGGTTAATTACTCTGTCTTTTCTTTTGTGCGGTAACACATTTGTTTGTTTTCATGTTTAAAAAAAAACAGAAACTAGAAGTCATTAAATATTGTGATTAACTTCCTGTTTCCAGCAGTTTCAGGGAGTATATGTTCTTCAGTAAAACAACAGTTGTTGAGGGGACAAAATGAGACTGCTAATTAAACTGTTGGACATAATTGTAACATTTTTAGCAAAATGTTTGAGGCTGAATATTTTAACAAATAACTCGGTCTGTTTTGGAAGTTTGCCAGTGCCCCTTGTTTGAAAACCGCTGTTTTAGAATATGGTACATAAACTTTACTGGCCGGCGTCGACAGTGAGACCATCTGCTGCGCACACAACCAAAGACGGTTGCTGCCCAGTTCCCTCATATGGAAATAAAGGATTCACGCAGGCTTTCAGTCCACCATACTGTCTAAACACACGTGGGTATATTTACCTTTATCAACATTATCTACATAATCATGTTCTAAAATAAAGTTTAACCCAAAACCCTCTGATTGGCATGACTTAGTTCACCCAAAAATTAAACTCATTACTCATTCTTCTAAACCTGCTACCTGAAACCAGTTACCATTAGCTTCCACGGTATTTACTTTAAAGAACATTCTTCAAAATATCTACAGTTTTTGTTTAACAGAAAAAACACACATACAAACTGGTTTGGGACTAGGCAGGGGTAAATGATGGCAGCATTTTTATTTCTGGGTGCACTATTCCTTTAAATGTTGTCTGTGTTTGATCATGTTGCAGGGGAACATAATATGAACGTGTAATTTCATGCAAGAACGTTTAGACTACAAAACATTGCAATATTATGCCATTAAAATCAATTAATCAATCAAATCACACTTTTAAGACCAGTTAATAAATATTTAAATTATACAAATTATATAACTATTACTTACCGTGAACCTTCACTAAACTAGCACTATACACTACTTAATTCTCATAACTTAAACTACTTAAACTCATGTTATAAATTACTGCAAATATTTAGATGTTACATTCCCTTTTTTCCCTATGTTCTTATGTGAGTTTAAGCTCTAGAGCATGGCGCTAGCAATGTAAAGATTATGAATTTTATTCAAAGAAAAAATACCCTTCTTCCACTGATAAAATGGATCCCTTCAAGCAGTCTACACTCCTTTGGATAAATGTGTCTCCCAAAAGTGTAAATGTAAATGCCTCCAAGATGTTAAGAACATAATTCATTCGTATTATTTTAATAAGTAGCTTTTAAAATCTTGAAATAGTGCATCAAATTTGCAAACTACATTATTGTAATAACAATAATAATTTTGGCAATTCAAAATTGCTGAATGTTTATGACCATAAAAGATAAACAGTCACAAGACATTCTGGGCTTCCGAGTTTTGTGTTTTGTTGTTCAAATTGGCATACTAAAAGTTTTAAAAGTGTAATTTAAAGCATTGAGGTAAGATGTGCTAATATTTCAAGGCATTTCAGATGAAATAAGAGCAACACTATTTGAACCTTAATCTCATTTTGCCAGGGATGCAATTT